>NC_087201.1:16316747-16324247 GCF_015104395.2 Macrobrachium nipponense
GTTTGAAATGTCCGTCATATCCAAAAGTCGTAGTTTATTAAAACTGTAGCGTTTTATGGCAAGCAAAATACAGAATAAATCGCAATTGGAGGAATGAGCACATGAAAGGTTTTGTACAGGAGAAAGGATGGAAGTCCAGGAATAAAGTGACAAAAGAGAACATTCAATCCTTCCTGAACTAAATGCAGTCTCAGGTATGATAGATTGAGCAGTTGGAGGATTTACTCAATGCGGAGAACAGAAAAGAGATAGATGAATGAAACGGTAACGGAAAAGGGTTAGTGTAAGGTTGGGAATGCTTGCGTTACTGATTGTTTTCAAACACAAAGAGGTCACTCGAGAGGATAGAGATATGGATAGACACCAGGAGTTAATGGAGTTATAGTGAGATGCCGAAGTACGGCATGATAATGTGATCCGTTCAAAATTTCTTCAGGAGATAGACAATTTCTTCAAAATAATAATTACTATAAGGTAGTGCGAGTAGGTGTTACTGTTATCCATTTCACTACTTTTGTTGTTATCAGAATGTTTACAGCTTTGTCTGTATTTTTTATTAATTCAGATCCATCATTAGTGTTGTTAAAGTTTAATGCTCCATGGCTTTCACCAGAATAAATTCTTCATAGACGGAAATGGATATTATTTGGATTTCTGTATACACTGTAATTAAACAATTATCAACTCTGTATTTGGCGATACCAGAAGAAGCTACCGAGGAAAACGTTGACTACTTATGCAAGAGTTTCAGAACCGAGTGAAATATCCTCTCTAGTCCCCATGAAAAACGTATCTAATTACCTTCCTGGACTTACGATGACGCAACGGTGACATGACGGAAAACTAGAAGGGCAAAAGGCGCAGGGACCTGATACCATCTTGAATCTAACGGAAAAAAAAGCAAAACGACTCGGTGGTATATAAGGCCTCCGACGGGTGTATTAAGAAACAGATAACATTTGGGATCCGTACATGAGGAGAAAGAACAAAAATTTTGAATGAGTTCGTGTTGGTGAATTCGACTGGAAGGGATGTCCGCCTTCATTGAAGACACCATCGATCAGCTGGTTTTTCGTTCATCGGTATCAAGATCGAGCGTTCTCGATTATATCTCCTGTCCTTCCTCTCGTACTTCACCGATTTTTCTTCTTCCCTTTAATGAGAGAGAGAGAGAGAGAGAGAGAGAGAGAGAGAGAGAGAGAGAGAACCACCTCCCATAACCCGCTAACGTGTCCGGATCCTTATTAAAACCCCTTATTACTCGGGAACGAGATAGCTAATGACTGACGAAAAACTTGCTTGTTATAATGTAAAATGTGTGAGGTGACGACGGACGGTGTTCCGTTGGTAAATGTGAGGAATATTGTGCCTGTTCATGAGGGGAGTTTCTTCATTAATCGCAGGTAATATCACGGGACTTGGTGTGTGTTCGAGTCATTTTCTTTCTGCTCTAAATAATTCATTTTTATTATTATTATTTTTATCATTATTATTACCATTTCCCTATCTGGTATTTTCTTTTGTTTCTGTCTTTCATAAATTATGCTTGCGTGTATATATATATATATATTATATATATATATATATATATATATATATATATATATATATTATATAGATATATATATATATATACCAGATTTTTCGTCAGTCATTAGCTATCTCGTTCCCGAGTAATAAGGGGTTTTAATAAGGATCCTGACACGTTAGTGGGTTATGGGAGGTGGTTATCTCTCTCTCTCTCTCTCTCTCTCTCTCTCTCCTCTCTCTCTCTCTCATTCTCATTAAAAGGGAAGAAGAAAAATCGGTGAAGTACGAGAGGAAGGACAGGAGATATATCGAGAACGCTCGATCTGATACCGATGAGCGAAAAACCAGCTGATCGATGGTGTCTTCAATGAAGGCGGACATCCCTACCAGTCGAATTCACCAACACGAACTCATTCAATATATATATATATATATATAATATATATATATATATATATATATATATATATATATATAATATATATATATATGTCATATCACATTACCGTGATTCATATACATATATCAAGCTACAAATATCTTTTAATATCTAATTCGCTCTACCTCGGAATTAGTATATTTTCATATATGTTTAACCCAAGGGGATTTTATTCAGCGATAATAGAATTGCCAGCCAACGGGCACGAACCATCGACATCTTCAATTCCAGGACTGGCAGTGAAGCCTTAGCCCACCCCGCCACCGCACGAGGATATAAGTTTATGCTGCCTCCCCACCTTAAATACCTGCCACGCTCAAGCATTTTTAGTCTTGGAGACTGCATCAAACCCACCTCGTCCTCGGTAGCATTGTAGTGCTTTTGCCCGCACGTAGCCATTATATAAGTCATATCACATTACCGTGATTCATATACATATATCGAGCTACAAATGTCCTTTAATATCTAATTCGCTCTACCTCGGAATTAGTATATTTTCATATATGTTTAACCGAAGGGGAATTTATTCAGCGATAATAGAATTGCCGGCCGACGGGCAAGAACCATCGACATCTTCAATTCCACGACTGGCAGTGAAGCCTTACCCTACCCTGCCACCGCAAGAGGATATAAGTTTTGCCGCCTCCCCACCTCAAATACCTGCCACGCTCAGGTATTTTTAGTTTTGGAGACTACATCAAACCCACCTCGTCCTCGATAGTGTTGTAGTGCTTTTGCCCGCACGTAGCCATTATATAAGTCATATCACATTACCGTGATTCATATACATATATCGAGCTACAAATGTCCTTTAATATCTAATTCGTTCCACCTCGGAATAAGTATATTTTCATATATTTTTAACTAAAGGGGAATTTATTCAGCGATAATAGAATTGCCGGCTGACGGGCACGAACCATCGACATCTTCCAATTCCAGGACTAGCAGTGAAGCCTTAGCCCACCCCGCCACCACAAGATGATATAAGTTTATGTCGCCTCTCCATCTCACATACCTGCCGTGCTCAGGTATTTTTAGTTTTGGAGACTGCATCAAACCCACCTCATCCTTGGTTGCGTTGTTGTGCTTTTGCCCGCACGTAGCCATTATATTAGTCATATCACATTACCGTGATTCATATACTTATATCGAGCTACAAATGTCCTTTAATATCTAATTCGCTCTACCTCGGAATTAGTATATTTTCATATATGTTTAACTGAAGGGGAATTTATTCAGCGATAACAGAATTGCCTGCAGACCGGCACGAACCATCGACATCTTCAATTCCACGACTGGCAGTGAAGCCTTAGCCCACCCCGCCACTGCAAGCAGATATAAGTTTATGCCGCCTCCCCACCTCAAATACCTGCCGCGCTCAGGTATTTTTAGTTTTGGCAACTGCATCAAACCCACCTCGTCCTCGGTAGCGTCGTAGAGCTTTTGCCCGCACATAGCCATTATATTAGTCATATCACATTACCGTGATTCATATACATATGTCGAGCTACAAATGTCCTTTAATATCTAATTCTCTATACCTCGGAATTAGTATATTTTCATATATGTTTAACTGAAGGGGAATTTATTCAGCGATAACAGAATTGCCTGCAGACCGGCACGAACCATCGACATCTTCAATTCCACGACTGGCAGTGAAGCCTTAGCCCACCCCGCCACTGCAAGCAGATATAAGTTTATGCCGCCTCCCCACCTCAAATACCTGCCACGCTCAGGTATTTTTAGTTTTGGATATTGCATCAAACCCACCTCATCCTCGGTAGAGTTGTAGTGCTTTTCCCAGCACGTAGCCAAGAAAGTTCTCGTAACTTTTTGGACGTATGTATACTTCTGAAAAATATATACCATACTTAGGATCTGTATACCCACGACAGACTTTAGGGGCTGAGCTTGTAACGTTCAAATGACAACAATTTCGATTACTTGGTAAAGCAAACTCAGTGAGGTTTCTGGTGATTTTCCTAATAAATGTAAATCATTTTTTGCATGTAATATATATAAAAAAATCTGCCGAGTTCACTGGCCTAGGGACAAATATTCCGGAGCTCGAATGCTTCTTCATTCAATGTGAGTGCTGCGGGATTTTGTGAATTCAGCTGCAATCCACAAGGTATTCACACACAAGAAAACAGAAGATACTTCCCATCTTCCTTGAATCCATCGTTGTTTCTGTTTTGACGTAACAAGTAAAGCAAATGAACCAAAAATGACATATTAACAAATGTGACATGTGATGAGAGCTATGTTTTTTTGGACTCTCATCGGTCGAGTGGGTTGCGTACTCGCCTATCAATCTGGCAGCCTGAGTTCGCTTCCGTTTGCCCCCAATGCGGAACCAGAGGAATTTGTTTCTGGTGATTAGAAATTCGAATTCCACAATAAGGTATAGGTCACATTGATAAGTAATCAATTGGTTCCTAGCCATGTAAATAAATGTCTAATCCTTCAGGCCGGCCCTATGAGAGCTATAAATTAGATGAGTATGCTATTTTGGTCTTGGGGTTATGGCTTCCCTGCTCTGCACCCTGTAAAAGTTCTTAAAACAGTAACTGAGGAACAGGAGGTTTAAATTCTCTTTCCGTAAAGTTTGCTATGATTATCGTAGGACAATGAATAAAAGAATTTTTACAAAACAGAAAACAGAGAGTGATTGCAAACAATTCAGAAATCGGATGAAGCTAAGGTAATATCCAGTGTGCCACAAGGTACGGTGTTGTTAGCAGCATTGCTGTTTGTTATTATGATTGCAGACATAGACAGTAATGTTAAGGACTCGGTAGTGAGTAGTTTCGCTGATGACACAAGAATAAGTAGAGAAATTACTTGTGATGAAGATAGGAACTCGCTACAAAGATACTTAAACAAAATATATGAATGGGCAGAGGTAAATAGGATGGTATTTAACTCTGATTAATTTGAATCAATAAATTGTGGAGATAAAGAAGGAATGCTATATGTATATAGGGGACCTAATAACGAGAAAATAACAAATAAGGAAGCAGGTAAAGACCTTGATGCGATGTTTGATAGGAACATGTTATGCAATGATCAAATAGCAATACTACTGGCAAAATGCAAAGCAAAAATGGGAATGTTGTTACGGCACTTGAAAACAAGAAAAGCTGAACACATGATTATGCTTTATGAAATGTATACATATAAAGTCTACTTGAATGTTGCAATATGATATGGAACCCACACTAACAAAAGGATATTACATAAATAGAGAATGTACAAAGGTCCTTTACAGCTAGAATAGAAGAAGTTAAGGACCTTGACTACTGGGAAAGATTACAATTTTCAAAATTATATAGTCTAGAAAGGAGAAGAGAACGCTACATGATAATACAGGCATAGAAACTGATAGAAGGAAATGTCGAAAATATCATGGAGTTAAAAATATCAGAAAGAGCAAGCAAAGGTAGATTAATAGTGCCCAAAACTATACCATGAAAACTAGGGAAAGCACACACGACATTAATCCACTACGCACCAGCATCGATAATGCAGCGTCAATTCAGTGTTGCCAGCTAATCTGAGGAACATATCAGGTAAGGTCTGTAAGGTAAGGTACTGTACAATATGATATAATGTCTTCGAATTTTCAATTATATGGCATCCAAATCGAATAAAGAATTGTTTGATGTTCCTAATAGTTTCTGAAAAAGCAGTATAGAACAATAAAGAATTTTTTTAAAGAATAGAATATAAAAAGCAATAAGGAGGCAATAAAAAAACTGTAAGCATTTGTTGACAAAGTTTCGCAAGAGAATGAGAAAGTAAATGATCATAATTATCAGTATTGACACTAAAATCATGTAAAATTTGTTACTATTGAAGAAAATAATTCTCAAGTCAAGGGGAAGCATAAACGCTTCCACTAACATATTACATATCATGATCAAGAGAGCTGTAATATTAAGTTCGAATTAGACAATTCAACAATAGCTTCCGATTTTCCATTTTACTGATGTTTTATTTGCTTTCAATCTATTTAAACGACGCATAGATACAAAATAATTTCACACGGCAAATAAAAACATTTTTCTGACGCTTGGTCTACTATGTGCAAATTGGTACTTATTTAATGTTCACATAAATATGCTTCTTTAGCCGTCTATTTTCATAAATTATGAGGGAAATTACTTAGTAATGATGCTTTACCTTTCCTTATGGCTCGTTTAATTACACTTGTTTTTAGAGTGACAAGATATCAGCAAATAAAGATAACTCAAGGCCCTGCACTCGCCCTTCATTAGGCACAATAGCTTTAACGCGGCAATGGACGAGCAGGGAAACTGCTGCTGCGATGAACATATACTATGTAAAGCCATCATCACCACAGTTTAAGCTGCGCACTCATCGAGGCAGGTGGGCTAGGATGAGGAAGGGACATACAGACATACAGACAATGGTACAGGGTCATCCCTCAGGCGTCAAGAGCTCCTTACACGAGCAATAAAATCGTCCAATATAAACACTGACCCTCCTTTCTCTGTGAATGGGATGCTGTCATTTTCTTCTTCTTCTTCTTCTTTTTATTTTATATATTTTTTTTTGTTGCCCGTTTTCACTTCGGCACTTGAAGGGCTCCTCGAGAAATAGCCCGGACGAGCTTGATATTGTGTCAAAAGTAATTAGAAGAGCCGGGGCCAGCTTTTCATTCGAGCGCCTTCCTTTGATTCAGTGGATTTTAGCGTCTTCAAGTAATATAGCAGTCAAGCTGCTGTTACTATTTTATTGGGGATTTTTAAGGATACAAATATTCTGTACGATAAATCTTGTATAACAAGCAACACTCGCAAACTGTTACCCTGTTAATGCCTCCAATCTGTTGCCGATAAAGGTGTTTCGCGTTGAGTTAAAGATACAGGAATTTTAGCATAGGATATTTGTGATTTATTTATTAGAATGAGTGTAAAATATAAATAATTTGCATGCTAAACAGTAAAAAAATTATTCCTAATAGAATATAGCTCATTTATTTCAATTTTCGTTGGTGAAACAACGCACTATTTGACAGCAGATTTTAAGCAGCGCCCCGATAATCATGAAGGCAGATCACACCTTGTTACATTACACTTAGTATTATAATAACCGGGCAGTGGATTAGACTTGTCGTCTAATCCACTTCTGCGTTACCGAAAGGACAGTTGTTATGTCTCGAACATTGGGAAAAATAATATTTGACTGGTAAATATGCAACTAGTCACTTTTAAAATTCGAAATGATGGCAAACATGAGCGTAATTCCTTAACTATGCTTCAGGCTGAGGAATAACAGTATTATTGCAGGGTCGTAAGACGAGATTAAAAGATGCCGGGATCTCATGTATAGGGTACTGTATTCCGAGATTAAAAATAAATAGAGAAGCTTATCTATAAGCTGAAGCAACTCTGCTATCAAAGCATCGAGACTTGCTAACGAACCGTTTTCTTCAGGATGTTTATACAGCACAATTCTGGATCTTATTCTGTTGTGGTTAGGACACTTTCATTTCCTACCACATA
>NC_087201.1:16329247-16331747 GCF_015104395.2 Macrobrachium nipponense
TGTTCGTTATTTATTGAATAAAAACGTGAAGAAGGCAACCATGATTAACTAAAAATAATAACAAGCTAATTCACTATGTTATCCAGAATTCAATAATTGGAAAGTTATGGAACTTTCTGAGCGTAAAGAATGCGTCAAGTATGCTTAAGGTGATGAGATTAAAATATTTGCCATTCGAGATAACAGTCTCCACGGCATGATCCCCAGGAGGTATTTCTATGAATGGAATGCTGAGATCGCAGTTGAATAATACGATACCCTTGCGAACGCAAAATGGTGCGATATTTTCATTTCTCTCATATACTGTAAACAAAATTTAAAAGCCTGTGTACGTGCATGTCAGCCTATTTGCTTGAACATGCATACTAAAAATAGCATCAACTTTAGTTTCATTATCTTGAATATCATTTCGTACTTACGGACAGTGGTATCAGAGTCAATAGGCGCACTGTATATATATATATATATATATATATATATATATATATATATATATATATATATATATATATATATATATATATATATATATATATATATATATATATATATATATATATATATATATATATATATATCTATATATATATATATATATATATATATATATATATATATATATATATATATATATATATATATATATATATATATATATATATATATATATATGATCCTCTTTGGGAATCTGAACCAGCAGCCAGTGAAGTCCCAGGCCGACGCAATATATCAGGTTTCTCTCTCGTTCTTTCCTGAATAAACCATTGGTTGCAGCTTCAGTGGTTGAGTGTTCAAACCCCCAAGGATGGACGACACTATTAGATCTATTTCTTGCCATTTTTCCTGCCAGTAATGTAGTGGGGCGAAAAATACTTCCTCTAGGCCCATTGATGTTTCGGGTTAAGTGTGACCACTCATTACTTGCGGGGTAGGAAACGAGTGAATTTAGTATACTTTATTTCTTAATATAGATGAGCAGCTGAAGCGCTATAGCCTGTCGCTTTAGCAGATGGAAATTTAAAAGTTCCCCGGAGAAGGTTGTTGATAGCACCTGGCTCCAGGTGGTCTAATCAGCTTATGACATCCTAATCTTATGAATTTGCATATCTGCTTCGTATTCTTAGCTTCCTTCTGTAGAAGAGTGGATCAAGCGTTGACAGTTGTTTATAACGCAAATGCCCAAGGATTACTGTTAACATACATTCACACTTGCATTAATACATGTGTGTGTGTGTGTGCGTGTGTGTGTGTGTGTGTGCATTGCTAGATGCATAGATATGGGTCTGTCGCATCGTCAAGATTTATGTAAAGACACCTTTTCATGTCAAAACCTAGATTGATTAGCTGCCAAAATTAAGCCTATACTATACTTGCATGACGCCAATTCCTTTAGGTGTTTTTTTCCTAAGTTTTGCGATGATTAGTTTCATTTGTTCTATTCCTTGTTTTGTCATCAACTGCAGTAAACCACTCAAGTGGTGAATTTTTCTTTTATTTTCGTTTTGATCATATGTATTAATCCGTTATTGTTTCCCTCGTCATTTTTCTCTTTTTTATAAGTTGTAGCTCCTGCTAGCTTTGATGTTTTAACCATGGAGTGCCAACTAGGTCTAAGGATATTCAGGGAGTGCCAACTATTTCTAGGGATGTTCAGGGAGTGCCAGCTAGGTCTAGGGATGTTTCATCCAGGACGGCATATCCTGGTTAAACGTCATTACAAGGAAGCACCTTCTGGGTTAGAGGATGCCTTGCACAGGGAGGTCTAATTAAGTTTTGAGGATCTCTTCTCTAATAAGTGCCTGCCAGTGTCTAGGAGGATTTCTTTACCGTGAACTGGTAAAGAAACAAAGAGAAATTGTATTCAATAGCTCGATAACTCACCTTAATTAAATGTAAGGAAACAAAACCAAATCCGAAGGAAATTCCCGGTGGAAAGAGGGAAAATGGTAGAGGAGAGAACAAAACTCTGAGGACAAGGACAGTCAACTGAAAAAAAAAAAAAAAAAAAAAACAGAATCTTGCAATAAAGTGGTAAAGAAAGCACACTACGGCCATAACCAGTAACTTTGAGAAGAAGGCCACATGACACATCATTCATAGAGATGTCAACATTAGTGGTTAATTGTCGGATTTATATTGTCATTACAGCAAAGGCAAAAACCCTATAAATTTTCTAAAGTCAGATATAGAATAGTTGTTGTAGATTTTAAAAGAAAAGTAGCCAAGATACAACGTTCACACAAATCGATCACATTAATGAAGCTACTCATCAAGAGACATCTCAAGGTTCCTGAGGTAGATGGACCATCTTCAACTTTCCTCATTTAATCCTTAAAGCCAACAAACTTCTAAAGCAGCCATGCCCTCTGAGAGATAGAAAAAAATACACATTACAACATAGGATTTATCCCAGTACAAACATTTGTATAGGAATATCAGTTATTCCTACAGAAAAGGGGAAAACGGAAAAAAAAAATCTCATGTAAAATTACCTATTGTC
>NC_087201.1:16336747-16344247 GCF_015104395.2 Macrobrachium nipponense
GATGTGAGTACTGTAGTTCCATGCTAGTACCATTCAGTATCTCTATCACTGTCATACAGATGCACCCACTCCTCATCAGTTATGTCACCATCACTAAAATCGTAATAATAATGCGAATTTTTCATCTGCTGGTTTCACTTTTTCCCTCTAGTTCCTCTTCTTTAATATCACCATTTTCCTCTTTATCTTCTATTCTTACGCCGTCTAGCTCAATAACAACACCATCATCTATATAAGAAAGGCACTTGATAATCATCGCAGCCACCATCATCTGACCACGAAATACCACCTAGAACAGAGATAGTTTCCTTTTTCCTGTTTCTCCACACTTTCCAGGGACGGACCGGTCACAACGAACACTTCTGTAGAATTTACCTAATCTACACTCATTAAACTGGTGATTTTATCACTCAATGATGAATAATAGCAGCGATAATAGTGATAAAGTAGCTTATTTACAGGGCACTCAATTGTGTTCGGTGAATATCGAGTATTCCACTGTGCGCTGTTTGGCTCTCGCGAGACAATAACAAAAGGCTTTGAAAATCAGTCTCGGTGGTAGAAGTTCCTTACAACGGTACTCCCGAATCACAGTTAGTAGAGTGACCAGTGTAGGAACTTCATGGCGGACGAGTATAAATGCAATATGCTATAAAGGTAATTTTCGATTATAATGGCAGCAGCACATTGTATTATTCCATATGCCTCATTTTTCCATGATGTTCAAGGAATGAGTGCATGAATCAACCTGAATCTTACTGGAAGTGGTGCATACCGTGTTTCTCGAGTGATGGACTCTTATGTAAAAATCTTTAGTAAGAATATAAGCATTGTTCATTGATAATAAATATATAATCCACCAAAATGTGCTAACTCACAATGAAACGGGGTTTTTTTTTCGCTGGTGAAGGAAAAATCATAATCACTCTACCAAAAAAATTTTCAAGTATTTGTATGCACACACACACACACACACACACACACACACACACACATATATATATATATATATGTGTGTGTGTGTGTGTGCGTGTGTATGTGTGTGTGTGTGTTTATGTGTATAATATATGTACATGCACAGGCCTGTACACATAACTGCTCTCCCTCAATCGACAATTCATTGCTTCAATATGCAGCGAGGGAAATGTACACTACCTCCCAGAATGCTGTCAGGGGAGATCTTATCACGAGTTCTCAAATTAAACATTGGTGGAGCGCAGCAACGTCTTACCTTGAGGAATGCTCCCCTGAGGAGGATAAATGGCAGGAGTCGATACCATCGCGAACTCCTAATGGGAAACTTCAACAACAGAGCTAATTCCTTTGAGTGGATTATGGTCATTCTGGTTAAGAAGACATGAAAGAGGAGACCCCAGCTGCCATGTTTTCATCCGATGACTCTAAGATTGAAATCAACCATTTTATTTGCTTACTTGCTATGATTACTGGATTCATTTGCATATTGTTCTCTGTCATTCCGAAATGTTTTGCCACTACGAATTCTTTTATGCTTGTCCAATTCTGCTAAATAACTGACATTATTTTACCTTCCTTCTGCTACGAACTCTGACGCGAATGATACCTACTGTGTAATCACGCAATCATCTTCATCATCAGACATGCGATATTCGTGAAGAGATTCAACACCTTATCTGAAACTCCCACCGACCTGGCCATCGATATTTTCCTCGTTCTCAATCATGGTTTGACAAATTACCTTTTCGTGTTCATTCCGGCAACTGCCTCTACCCCAGTAGGGAGCTGCAACCCCTATCCTCCCTTTTACTGTACCTACTTTCATATTCTCTTTCTTCCATCTTACTTCCCACCTTCTCCTAACGATTGATTTATAGTGCAACTGCTTTGAGGTTTTCCTCATGTTACACCTTTCAGACCTTTTACTGTCAATTTCCGTTTCAGCTTTGAATGATCTTATAGGTCCCAATGCTTGGCCTTTGGCCTAAATTCTATATTGAATTCAAGCTACTGGCTTCTAAGTGTTTCAGAGACCATAGATTTAATTGTTTTCTCTGTTAAGATTATGCCATAAATTAGGTGCAAAATGTCGTTGAGATGAAGTTAAAGCTATAAGCCAAGAAAAGTGAAATATAATTAAGAGGAAACGAAGCCCACAAAAACAAAATTAAAAAAGATACCAGAGAAAATCGTGAGAGAATTGCAACTTCAAAAAGTGAAATTATGCACACAAAATAACGAAAAAGAAAAGTCTATAACAAGATTGAAAATGAGAATATAGAAAAAAAATAAAACAATTCCAACTCGCAAAGTGAAGACGCAAAGGAAAATAAAAGAAATATAAGAACCAGCAGCTCAGACAGAAATAAATGATATCAGAACATGAAGGGAAACTGAAATATGAAACGAGGGTGGCCAATCGCTTCATCACCCAGGACGCAGAGGAGCAGGAAGAGAGAGACGAGAGAGAGAGAGAGAGAGAGAGATTAATCGAAGCTTAATGAGTCAGCAACGAGTGGCGGCGGGACAGAGACTATCTGATACGTCCCCCGTTTAGGTGATGATCAACTATACAGGGGAGTACCACTAGGGAGGAATCCGGAATTGTCTGATCCTTTGACTTAAATGGAACGTGAGATGAGATGATAAGATGTGAGCAGAGAAGTAATTTGTGTGTTAGGGAAAGAGAGAGAGAGAGAGACGAGAGAGAGAGAGAGAGAGAGAGAGAATGGGCGGGAAGAATATATATATATATATATATATATATATATATATATATATATATATATATATATATATATATATATATATATATAAAATATATAATCCCACATAGGAAAATAAAAATTATTTATCTCAGATAACGTCCAACAGTTTCGTCCTCCAATGGACCTCTTCTTGGAGCGTTTATTAAGCTTTTTCCTCATTAAACGCTCCAAGAAGAGGTCCATTGGGTGCGAACCTGTTGGGCATTTTATTTCCTATGTGGAATACAACTGAATTACCATATCTTCCTGCCTAAGGAGATTACTAGTATTTTATATATATATATATATATATATATATATATATATATATATATATATATATATATATATATATATATATATATATATATCTTATCAATTAGAGCCTGGTTGAACTTACTATTTTAGCTTAGAGAATATTATATATATATATATATATATATATATATATATATATAAATATATATATATATATATATGTATATATATATATTATACATATATATATATATATATATATATATATATATACATATACATATATTATATATATATATATGTATATATATATGTATATATATACGTATATATATATATATATATATATATATATATATATATATATATATATATATATATATATATAGATATATATATTTATTTATATACAATTAGAACCTGGTTGAACTTACTATTTTAGCTTATCAGAGTATACTTACAGCTGCTTCAGTAATCTTTTTCCCTTTAAAATCCAAAAGCAAACTAGTTTCAAATTTTTACGTCTCCCCAGTTAGTCATCTCGTCACCGTGCATTTCGTATTCATAGTATTCATAATACTCATTTTTGCCTTTGTGTGCTCCATAAAAAAATAAATAATAAATAAAATATGCAATCTAATCCCTTGAACAAGACACTGATTTGTAAATCTCTTAGAAGCCGGCTATAGAAGAAGATTTATTTTTAAAGTGTTAAGTGGGATTTCCTGATTTGATAATGCAGTAGAATATATACAAAGATGAGTTAAGGATTTTAGATTCAATCCAGAACCATCACCACAAAAAAAATAAATAAATAAAAAATTGCATCTCATTTCTTGGTCCAGTTTAACTTTACATTGGTCGTGTTTGGAAAGGTTTTATTGAGAAGTTTAGAGGGAATACAAGCAGAAGGTGCCACTACAAGCATTGAGAGATCATATGACTGCTTCTACGTGGGGAGAATATTCCTTAAAATAAAACATGACAAAATCAAATATTTTTTACTCACAAGGATAACCTGAGTGCTAGGAAATAAACTGTCTTTGTGAAATTAATTCAATGAAAACGAAAAATGGACATCCAGCATAAAAATATCTATTATTTTTAGCAAACACGCAAATACTTTTACTAGCTGTCCGGATTCTGTACTTGAGCATAGGTATGAGAAGAACTGAAATATCCCATCATAATCAACAGAAAAAAAAACACACTTCTTTACTTCAGTATACCGTTAAACTCTCCTTATCTTAGCACATAAAACCGGCATTTGCACCCCCAAGATTAGCAAAGAACTACATCTTAATAAGGCACGTACGCCACATAAATACTCAGGGCACTGTCTTAGATGCTGATCGGAGAGAAAGCTCTACCATATCGCAACATGGCTGTGAGTGAATCGATATGCCGTGATTTCTTCGGGAGAGAGATTTTCTGATGGGCTTATAAATCTCGGCGGAATTGTGAATGGAATGGAAGGATTTTTGTCTACAGTTTGAAAGAGAAGACGCTCTCCTGGTTCCTTGTGAGGTGCATCAGTAACAGAACGAGTGAGTGCCTCAGAAATGTTCGACTCTTACTAACAAAATATACGAGCCGAATAAAGAGTGTTACAAACAGCAAAAACACAGAAGAAAAGCTATTGAATTTATTAAATTATATATATTATCATATATATAATATATATATTATATATATAATATATATATATATATATATATATATATATATATATATAGATTAACATATATATATATATATATATATATATATATATATATATATATATATATATAGATGATAGAATATATATATATATATATATATTATTTACACCGAAAACGTATGTGTTAGTTAAGCTCAATGCAAATATATATTTGTGGAATTAAGATGTTTTTCCTTGTCCTTGCCAGTGCTATTTCTAATGACGTAAGGGAAAAACAAAGGATATAATCATGTGCCATTTATCTGAACTTCGAAAAAGGTAAAAATAAATTACGGCAAGAAAGATATTTTAACATTTAAAGTATTTCAATTTCAAATATTCAGTATACCTGCAGAAGGAAGGAAACGTAAAAATAAACAATTAACTAAATATTAAAGAAACTAAATAAAAAATAAATAAATTAATTAATAATAAACAAATAATTAAACAGTATAAATTAAATTAAATAAATAAAACCAATAATTAAACAGAGTACTTCCTCACATTTCCACTTACCTTTTTTTTCACTCATTTTTCTGAGAGCGAAATGATTTCTCAGAAGCAGTCAACTTGTGTTGTTCTTACTGTTCAGGATTATCCACCGATGTATTATGTCTGAGATTGCTGATGTCATTTGTTGATGGTGATATGGCAGATTCTTCTGGTCGTTTTCATTCACTCACCTTTAAATGACGCCACAAATATTAGTCTTTTTAAGAAGTCGTTCACGGGCACTCACAATTTTTTTTATTTGTTTATTTATTTATTTATTTAATTAATTTTAAGAGCAATAAGTCCTTGTTTAGAAGGAAAGACTAAAACAGTTTACATTAGGTCCACAAAACTAAAATTAACATATGATTCATTGGTTAACTCATACTGCATCCGCTAGAATAGTGCAGACTTATTCTTCGTTAAAAGATAGAGAAATAAAGTAGCTGCAAAGAAAGGGTCAAAAGTAGTACAAAGAAGGCGTGCTGCTACATCGAGCTTACCAGGGACGCGTGCAAGATTTTCCCCTCAAGCATAAGCTGTAAATATTATATTCCTAACTTAACGTGAAGTGGTCTTCGTAATTAATACTCATACTTCGTTCTACTAACAACAAGGATCAAATAAAAAATGACACAAATTAAACACATTCATATATTCTCAGTTATAAGTAGAAACATGAAATAATTGAACAGAAACAGCCTAAATTCAGTACACCAAAAGAATTAAAATGCACTAAAATCTACAGTCAAATAGAGCCTTGTTTCACCAACGAAAATTAAAATATATACGCTATATTTTATTAGCAATAATTCTTCTGTACTGTTTGACAAGAAAGCTATTTATTTTCTTACATTTTCATTCTAATAAATAAATCATAAATATCCTATCCTAAAATTCCTGTATCTTTTAACTCAATGCAAAACACCTTTTAAGGACCTTTTAGGCTCTTCCACACCCCCCCCCCTCCCCAACAACAACAAAACCATCAACGAAGTAGTTCAATCGTTTACTTCACGAGTAAGCGAAAATTTGAGATGAATATCACTTGGTCAAACTAACAATATTATTGTTTCATGAGTTGTCATTCAGGTCGGCAATCGTCAGATTTCCTTATTTTTCTACTTCTTCCTTCTACAGTAGAACCCACCTCTGTTGATGATGTCGTGTTCCCAAATGACGGACGATTTCTATCTTCTTTTCTTATACCCAGACCACCATTCGAACGGAAAATTCTACTCTGTGGAATGAGAGCTGATCGTACCTTGAAAGTAAGACTCTGGCTGTGAACTGCAACTCGAAAACAGGCGCTCTGAATTCAAGGTGTATTTTGATCTAAGTCTTAATTACAAGTGTCAGTATGGACTGAAATTCATGGTAATTTTTAAAGATTGTCTTTGATGATTCAACTATTTTAAGATATATTAAAACGATAAAATTAAGACTATTAAAAATCAAATTCAACCAAAACAAAGAAAATAATGAAACGCAGTATTGTCAAACAGGCCTTCAGACCTGCTACTATGAAGATTCTTTATGGAATAAGTCAGTGGAATAAAAAAATAAATACATCATCACTTCCGCTATCTTTGTAATGTTTAAAAGAAATAGCAGTAACAAGGGCTCCGTCTCAAACCTTAGAACCGTCTTGTCTGTCGGAGGCTGTCTCCCGGGAAGCTTAAGAGAGAGGCAGTGAGTGTCATCTCAATTTTTATCTTTTTTTTATCTTCTTCCTTTTTTTGGTGCCTGTACTTCCGTCCTTACCGTTAGTTCAAGTCTTCGGTTACCGTCAGTTAACCTGACTTGTTTTCCTTTCGCGTCAGTCTGTCTCGAGTTGAGAGAAGACAGTGATGACACAGCAGAGAGAGAGCAGAGAGAGAGAGAGAGACGAGAGAGAGAGAGAGAGAGGGGGAGGGGGGGGGGAAGAAAGAGGGAGGTTATTGTAAAAATATTTCACGTTTATTTTTTTTATTTTTTTTTTTCATAGGATAACACTGATCCTTGTTATTTGATATACAGTTTAATGAACATTACTTTATGAGCATAATGACAATAATAGCGTTTGCTCTCTGGAGGCAGAGATCCACAATTCTTATTTTCATGATTAAATATTAATTTAACTGTACGTCAAATTAAATGAAACATTCTGTGAAAAATAAACGTACGAAAAATTCCATGAGAAATAAAAATGGGAAATATTTTGACATCTCTCTCTCTCTCTCTCTCTCTCTCTCTCTCTCTCTCTCTCTCTCTCTCTCTCTCTGCAGTCACCATTGCCTTCACCCAGAGAGCGAAAACCCGATACGAAAACAAAACAAGTCCAGT
>NC_087201.1:16349247-16358017 GCF_015104395.2 Macrobrachium nipponense
ATTACTGTGCTGAAGGTTTATTTTTTCAGGTTTGTTGAAACGAAAATAGTGAGCAATGAGGTATCATTTCCTAAATTTTAAACCAGAAATAATAATAATAATAATAATAATAATAATAATAATAATAATAATAATAATAATAATAATAATAATAATAATAATAACAATGAAGAACAGTAAGAGAAGGAAAACCAACCTAAGCTTGGCATGGATTGAGTCGAAGAAAATCTTCGACATGGTACCACAAACATGACTAATAGAATGCCTGAAAATATAAGGGGCAGAGGAAAAAACTATCAGCTTCCTAAAAAAAAATACAATCCGTAACTGGTTAATATCAGAAGGCGGATCTTCCAGGGAGATTCATTGTCCCCACTGCTCTTCGTAGTATCCATGATTCCCACGACAAAAGTACTGCAGAAGATGGATGCTGGGTACTAGATCAAGAAAGGATACAACAGAATGAAACATTTGATGTTCATGGACGACATCAAGCTGTATGGGAAGAGCATCAAGGAACTAGATACCCTAATCCAGACTGTAATGATTGTATCTGGGGACATCAGGATGGAGTTTGGAATAGAAAAATGTGCCTTGGTTAACATACAAAAGGGCAAAGTAACAAGTACTGAAGGGGATAAAGCTACCTGACGGGAACAACATCAAACACAGATGAGACAGGATGCAAATACATGGGAATAATGTAAGGAGAGAATATAAAACACCAAGAGATGAAGTACATGATCTGGAGAGAATATATAAAGAGACTTGAGGCAATACTCAAGTCAAAACTCAACGCCAGATATATGATAAAAGCCATAAACACATGGGCAGTGCCAGTAAACAGATACAGTGCAAGAGTAGCGAAATGGGCAAAGGCAGAACTCCGCAGCATAGACCAGAAAACTAGGAAACATATGACAATACGCAAAGCACTATACCCAAAAGCAAATACGAACAAACTATACATATCACGAAAGGAAGGAGGGAGAGGGCTACTAAGCATAGAGGACTGCGTCAACATCGAGAACAGAGCACTGGGGCAATATCTGAAAACCAGTGAAGACGAGTGGCTCAAGAGTTCATGGAAGGAGGACTGATAAAGTAGACGAAGACCCAGAAATATACAGAGACAGGAGAATAACAAATAGAACAGAGGAATGGCACAAGAAACCAATGAACGGATAATACATGAGACAGGCTAAAGAACTGGCCGCCAGTGAAGAAACATGGCAGAGAGGAGAGTTCAAGAAGGAAACAGAAGGAATGGTAACAGCGGCAAAAGATGAAGCACTAGGAATCAAATGTGTTCAAAGAACGAGAGATGGAAATAACATCTCACCAGTATGCAGGATGTGCAACATGAAAAACGAGACCATAAACTACATAGCACAGAACCAGTACAGAAAGAGGCATGATTCAGTGGCAAAAGCCCTCCACTGGAGCCTGTGTAAGAAACACCAGCCACCTTGCAGTAGTAAGTGGTACGAGCACCAACCTGAAGGAGTGATAAAAAACGATCGGGTAAAGATCCTCTGGGACTATGGTATCAGAACGGATAGGGTGATACGTGCAAATAGACTAGAAGTGACGTTGATTGATAAAACCAAGAAGAAAGTATCATTCATTGATGTCGCAATACTATGGGACACCAGAGTTGAAGAGAAAGAAAGGGGAAAAAAGGGGAAAAAATTTGGATAAGTTATCAAGACCCTGAAAATAGTAAATAAGAATGATATGGGATATGCCAGTGGAAATTGTACCCATTATCATAGGAACACTAGGCACGATCCCAAGATCCCTGAAAAGGAATCTGGAAAAACTAGAGGCAGAAGTAGCTCCAGGACTCATGCAGAAGTGTGTGCTCCTAGAAACAGCGCACATAGTAAGAAAAGTGATGGACCCCTAAGGAGGTAGGATGAAACCCGAAGCCCCCCACACTATAAGTACAACCCAGTCGAATTGGAGGACTGTGATACACCAAAAATAATAATAATAATAATAATAATAATATAATAATAATAATAATAATAATAATAATAATAATGTCTTATTATTATTATTATTATTATTATTATTATTATTATTATTATTATTATTATTATTGTTATTATTATTATTATTATTACTATTATTATCCATGAGCCAAAAAAGTAAAAAAAACTGTTCGCGGAAGAAAACTATATTATGAAACACAATCTAGCGCCTGGAGAAAATTGTAAATCCACATTTCTTGACAAAGCGAGGCTTGAAACTGAAAGGTTGAACCCATTTAAACCATAAAGTAAAATAGGCGAAAGTTCCTTGTCTGTATTAAAAATACTATTGTCTTATTTACCATCTGCCTCCCAACATCAAGTTTTTTAAGGCATGTTCCGTGTATCTGGTGATTTTACTCAGTTCTTTCTTTTTTTCTGATGAAACGTACCACAACAGCGCATCGAAAAAATATCGTATAATATCCTTAAATATTAAATTTAGGTGTTGTGAAATATCTATCTTTGGAAATGACTGGAAAAAAAAACTGAAAAGTATAAAAGCACGCAGATAAATTCTCTATGATAAGAGATGTTAGGATTCAGCAGAGTTCTCTCTCTCTCTCTCTCTCTCCTTAACTGTAACCTAACCACTCCCTTTATCTCACCTCTTTACTTCATCTCACGTTCCGTTTAGTTCCAGCGAGAGATGATGCCGAATTTTTGAGGCTGTCTCGGCTTCATGTATCTTCGATTATCACCTGGACAGGTCCAGGTATACACTGGTTAGCCTCCGTCCGCTACTTACTGCTGAGTCACTGAGATCTGATTAATCTGTCACAGCCTTTGGGGATCAATTAAATAGTCCAGTCAGTTACTCGATCGGTTTTCTCTCTTTTTCAAATCCTGGTTTATTCTTTGTTTTCTGTTCCCTCATCTTCTTTGCACCCACTGTTTCTTTGTCTGGTGAATTTATAGAAATAGGGGAGGGTGTTACTTCAAGCAAGTATAATCGTTACCAACTGATTAAGTACGAAATATACAAAATATAATTCCACGACCTCTTGTCAAAAATGTTGTCAAGAGGTCTCGGTGCTTTTGTTGCAAATTCGTCGATGTAACAGATCAGAGTAATGATCAAGTTCGGTCGTCTTCGTATCGATTATTCAAAATCAAAAGCAAAAATCTTTATCAAGATGAATATGTTATTTTCATCCTGTTATGTTGTCCTTAATTAAATGTCGTTAAACACAAAAGTGTTTCTAAGGAAAATAAGGCTGTTTAGAATCAGAATAAAGAAAATGGTTTGCTTTACTTTTGTTTAGGATGAAGCTATTTCCATTTACTCATTAACATTTTCAAATATATGACAGACCCATAATTTCATGGAAGATGACTGACTGATAATTAGCGTTATTCTTTATTTCTCTGAAGTATTCATAAGAGAATTGATAAAATCAATTTTCATATTGGCATATATATGAATGAAAATAAATAAATATATATATATATATATATATATATATATATATATATATATATATATATATATATATATATATATTTATATGTGTGTGTGCGTGTGTGTGTGTGTGTGTGGTGTGTGTGTGTGTTGAGGGGTCAAAATATCCCATTTAACTAAAAGGAGAGAACTGACAGCGAGACCTTGGTTTGTTCCCCTCACCTGTCATCCTTGTAGCTAGCTGAAAATTTATCATTTAATCTTAGACGAATTCAAACCCCTGATATACAAAAATATAATCTTTATTTTCCCAAAATAGCTAACATAAAAATGGAATAAAATGAATTGGAGAAAATCCCAAAGAAAATCATTAAACTACCATTACTCTTCCACAAAAACATCATGTATTTAATTATCCCCCTTATCCTCATTTTTCAGACAACCACATGAGTCTTCATCAATACACGTCATTATAAAAAGTCTAGAGAATTCACTTTTAAGTAGCAACCCAATCAGGAAATCCATCTGAGATAAAGAGACCACAATAATCAGACAATGAAATGTTAAAGTTCGTCAATAATACTGAGTGTCGCACCCCACTTCCCTTCTCAATGCATCTGAAATAAATGTCACGGTTCTAAATGTTCTTTACCTTTTCCAATGGATTTTAGCCCATCCTCGAATCTCCAAAGTCCCTTGTGACCACTACGACAGTTTGTCGTCTATTTGCCTCATTAATTCCCATACTGGAGATTATATCTCATTCATTTGTTCGAACGGATGTATGAACTTACACAGGCTACTGAACAAACGAATGCACGCACGCTAATCTATTCTGTGCATTTCCATTTCCCATGTACACGTCCTATTTAAAGCACTGGCGTCACAATCATGTGATTCCGAACTAACCAGGTCATTTGGGCGCTCGCAATTTCACCAATGCGGCCGGCAATATTCCAATGCTTGTAAGCTTCTATAAACAATTGACACTTAACTGTTTTTCACATTCCAATCTTGTTCATTTCACTCGTCATCGACCTGATTTCCACTTATTACAAATTTTGTCCAGTGCCTTTTACACACACACACACACACACACACACACAACACACACACACGCACACACACACACATATATATATATATATATATATATATATATATATATATATATATATATAAAATGAATAGGATGGAAAAAAGCCAGCGTAACATCATACATGTATTTTCCAAATTTTCGAGACTTTGGGTCTCATCATCAGGGCTGTAAAATATACAAAATATACAAATTAAAAAACTCAGTATTAATATTAATAAAATTGAATTACATAAAAGTTAAATATAATAATTTAAAGAATGAACTTAAAAAAATGAAATAAAAAATATATATATATATAAAAAATTAAAAAGTGAAGAATGTTTAAAAGTTAGTACCTATCTCTATGGAGTTAAAAAACTGTGTGACGTTGTCTGGTTTGGAAAGGAGGACGTCAACTATGCTATATATAGAACTGTGGAAGAAGTCTGACCATTTAATGGGGGCACAAGCTGTTTGATTGTTAACGACTCAAAGATAAACTTCCGGCTTTGATGCGGTCTTTGGTGGTATATTGCTTTACTTGCCCGAAATGTAAGATCGGGAAATACGTGGGAGCCACCAAAAGATTGCTCAAAGTCAGAATCGACTCTCATCTCGGAGTCAGTCACCGTACGGGATGTACTTTGAAAACGAAGGAATTTTCTAACATACGAGAACATTGTAATAAATGTAAAACATCATTTTCACATAAGGATTTTCGTATTGTCACCCAAGCGCCCAATGACTATTCTCTCTCTGTTTTGGAGTCGTTAACAATCAAACAGCTTGTGCCCCAATTAAATGGTCAGACTTCTTCCACAGTTCTATATATAGCATAGTTGACGTCCTCCTTTCCAAACCAGACAACGTCACTCAGTTTTTTAACTCCATAGAGATAGGTACTAACTTTTAAACATTCTTCACTTTTTAATTTTTTATATATATATATTTTTTATTTCATTTTTTTAAGTTCATTCTTTAAATTATTATATTTTTAACTTTTATGTAATTCTTTTAGGTAATTCCAATTTTTCATTAATATAATACTGAGTTTTTTAATTGTATATTTTGTATATTTTACAGCCCTGATGATGAGACCCAAAGTCTCGAAAATTTGGAAAATACATGTATGATGTTACGCTGGCTTTTCTCCATCCTATTCATTTTAAATCTACGGCGTTCCAGATGCCCCAACCTTCCTGCATATATATATATATATATATATATATATATATATTATATATATATATATATATATATATATATATATATATATATATATATTATTATATATACTATATCTTGTGGTTATCATCTTATCAAGAATACAACAAGTCAATTGTCATTTAGGCCACAAATGAAAAACAATGAAACATGACAGAGAAATATATGTGTTATATAATTGTTTCGCCCTCCTACACCAAATCAATCAGAAAACTAGAAGTAAAAAAGATATAAGAAGAAGAAGAAGAAGAAGAAGAAGAAAGCAGCAATTTCAGTGACCAATACACGAAGGAGGTTCGAGGGAACGATTCTGAAGATAAGGTCGTTTATCCAAACAAATCCCGGGGCGTCGCAAATCCCCTCAGGGCGAGAGAGTCTCGCTTCCTCATTGTTATCCATTCGCTCGAGTCTTATCGTCAATCTGAGACTCTCGGTGCTATACAGATTTATGCAAGGCTTAACCTGCGCGTTCCCAGACCCGATAAAAGAATTCCCTCTCATTTCTTCGTTTGTCGTTGAAAAGACTGTTTACTTTTTACTATTTAGTGATATTTTTACTTTTTATTTTGCTTAATCGTTGAGTGAGCTTACAAACTACTTTGTTGTTGTTGTTGTTCTTGTTGAGTAAAGCATACAGGAACTTTAGGATACGATATTTATGATTTATTTATTGGAATGAAAATGTAAAAAATAAATAATGTGCGTGTTAAACGTTAAAGAACAATTATTTCTATTAAAATATAGTGTATTTATTTTAATTTTCGTTACTAAAACAAACGCTCTTTTAGACCATAGATTTTAACACGTGCCCCGAGTAAGCTGAAGGTCTGATCACGCCTTGTTCTAGCTAGAGGTGGGTTACCTAAGCATGTATCTATTTATTTGTTAGGGTAAACATTCATAATTTAAGTATTTACCCAACAGAAGCTGTTTCTGTCTTGAATAATAGAGTTGTAGAAAACTGGTGGGAAATCAGAAACATGTCAGGTTACTGGGATATATTGCAACGTGGACTTTTTTTCTTTCATGCTCGCGTCTTCTCATAAAACAGTTAAACAAATAGTTAAGCCTGTTTCTGAATGATTCATCAATCAAATGCAAAAATGAAAATTTTTGGCTTAAGGGAAATGAAAGGCAACTAATGCTATCAAATCTAATCAAACAGTCTTTGACCTTATCTGTAGGTTTATCCCTTGAATTATTTGCAACCGGAGTTTTATCAATCCTATCAGGACATAAAAGGACGTTCACTTTCTTGCTTTGCTACCAGATTCATTCTTCGGCTGAAATTCCCCATTCACAATCTCATATAACCATGCATAATAACTGGGATGAAATTAAAGTTCATAATAATGTCTGCAGATCTGCATCACAAAAGTTGTTCGTTATGTCCAATGTATAGATTCTAACTCTTTTTCGAGATTATCATATAATATTCTGTATCTATGAGGATTAAAGAAATATCTTTTTCATAAACATATTATCTAGTACTCCAATTCCTGGCCTAAACATTTAGAATTGTGAATAATGTCAATATTCCTGAATGTGTGTGAGCATGCTGATAGTTGGGTAACTGGGTCTGCCAGGCCTTGGCTGAGGTAGTGTCATATACTCACGATGCTCATCTTTCAGTTAGTTGGACTGTAATATTATGGCCTCTCCAATGATTGGGAAAAGAGCTATGAGGTCGGAGACAAATGTTGTGGAGTAGAGGGTTCGAAGAGTAAGAGGTGAAAAGGTATATAGAAACTTCTGATCCAACTCACCTCAATCGAAATGAAACTTAGCAATTGACGGTGAGTGAGATGGAAGAAGCGTAGGAAAATAAGGCCTAGGTATGTTATTAGAGCACCTCAGGTGAAAACATTGATCTGAGATGCATTTTTCATGGGGAGAAAATAAATAGGAAATACTTTTTGGAGGATGCTAGGAGGAAGCAAAGGGAAGTGAGAAAAGTACTTGGTTGAATGGGTGGAAGAATTTGTTTTTGAGACGTCAAGGAAATATTTATTAATAAGTAAAAAATGCGCCGAAGTTTCATCGGCGCAATCGAGCTTTCTGTACAACGTATAAGGTTGCATAAAACCAATGTTTGAAGAGGATCTTATGACCTGCCAGTGGCTCAGTTGCTCCCCAGATGCGGTCAAATTAAGGTGCGTCGCACGCCTCCAGAAAGCGCTGCCAGACGCACGAGCCACGACTAACCCTAACCTTAAACAACATCAAAACTACTGAGACTAGAAGGTTACAATTAGGTATGTTTGATGATTGGAGGGTGAATGATCAACATACTAATTTGCAGCCCTGTAGCCTCAGTAGATTTTAAGTTTTTAGAACCTGAGGACGGACAGACAGACAAAGCCATCATATTAGTTTTCTTTTACAGAAAACTAAAAAGTAATAATAGCGATACTTCTGCTGCTGTTAACATTTTCAGTGGAAGAAGAAATGCGTGGGACATATTGTACTTCAAATCACATTTGAACTGCTTTGTACGGAAAATTGATATCGGCATATGTAAGTATCAGGAATCAAAGAAACTTATTGCTATCAAAAAGAAACTCACTCTTCGTATTGCATTTCTTTCAGTTTTAATTACAAGTAAGATTGATATTAAGATATACCATTTTCAGTCGATAATTTCAATGAAACCTACAGCTTTTATATACACGTAAAAATGAATATATGTCGGATTGGAGTCCTGAGCTCAGACGCAATGAAAATTGTAAGGAGTTATTCTTTTTATTTTTATGTTAAAATAAAAGTCTAGGTTTTGAAAAAAAATATATATATATAGAAAAATATAACAACTGTTGCTTGTCCTCAGCTGGGTATTTCACATACAAAAGTTGATTGTTTACTTTCTTGTAGATCTCACTCATAAGTGAATGGTATGGAAGTACTTGAAAATACAAGAAATGGCCTGCAACTTTTTACAGAAAGATCGAAACCATCGAGATATTCTGTTATTATTATTAGAAATAAAAACAACAATAAAAATAAAAAGCCTATGATTATTCAGTTGTTTCA
>NC_087201.1:16358517-16398296 GCF_015104395.2 Macrobrachium nipponense
GAATGGGGAATTTCAGCCGTAAGAATGAATCTGGTAAGCAAAGCAAGAAAGTGAACGTCCTTTTATGTCCTGATAGGATGATAAAACTCCGGTTGCAAATAATTCAAGGGATAAACCTATAGATTAAGCAAAATAAAAAGTAAAAATATCACTAAATAGTAAAAAGTAAACAGTCTTTTCAACGACAAACGAAGAAAGGAGAGGGAATTCTTTTATCGGGTCTGGGAATGCGCAGGTTAAGCCTTGCATAACTTTATAAATATATAGCACCGAGAGTCTCAGATTGACGATAAGAAACTCGAGCGAATGGATAACAATGAGGAAGCGAGACTCTCTCGCCCTGAGGGATTTGCGACGCCCCGGGTATTTGTTTGGATAAAACGACCTTATCTTCAGAATCGTTCCCTCGAACCTCCTTCGTGTATTGGTCACTGAAATTGCTTTTTTCTTTTTTCTCTATTCTTCTTATATGATTTTTACTTCTAGTTTCTGATGATTTGGTGTAGGAGGGTGAAACAATTATATAACACATATATTTCTCTGTCATGTTTTCATTGTTTTTCATTTGTGGCCTAAATGACAATATTATTGATTGTTGTATTCTTGATAAGATGATAACCACAGATATATATATATATATATATATATATATATATATATATATATATATATATATATATTTGTGTGTGTGTGTGTGTGTGTTAAAGGCACTGGACAAAATTTGTAATAAGTGGAAATCAGGTCGATAACGAGTGAAATGAACAAGATTGGAATGTGAAAAACAGTTAAGTGTCAATTATTTATAGAAGCTTACAAGCATTGGAACAGACGAGGCATCATAATATTGCCGGCCGCATTGGTGAGATTGCAAGCGCCCAAATGACCTGGTTAGTTCGAAATCATATGATTGTGACGCCAGTGCTTTAAATAGGACGTGTACATGGGAAATGGAAATGCACAGAATAGATGAGTGTGCGTGCATTCGTTTGTTCAGTAGCCTCTGTAAGTTCATACATCCGTTCGAACAAATGAATGAGATATAATCTCCAGTATGGGAATTAATGAGGCAAATAGACGACTGTCGTAGGGGTCACAAGGGACTTTGGAGATTCGAGGAGCGGCTAAAATCCATTGGAAAAGGTAAAGAACATTTAGAACCGAGACATTTATTTCAGATGCATTGTCTGATAATTGTGGTCTCTTTATCTCAGATGGATTCTGGTTGGTGATACTTAAAAATGAATTTTCTAGACTTTTATATGACGTGTATTGATGAAGACTCATGTGGTTGTCTGACAAGTAAGGATAAGGGGGATAATCATTTACATGATGTTTTTGTGGAAGAGTAATAGTAGTTTAATGATTTTCTTTTGGATTTTCTCCAATTCATTTTATTCCATTTTATGTTAGCTATTTTGGGAAAATAAAGATTAAATTTTTGTATATCAGGGGTTTGAATTCGTCTAAGATTAAACGATAAATTTCACGCTAGCTACAAGGATGACAGTTGAGGGGAACAAGCCAAGGTCTCGCTGTCAGTTCTCTCCTCCTAGTTAAATGGGATATTTGATGACCCTCAACATTATATATATAGATATATATATAATATATATATATATATATATATATATATATATATATATATATATATTATATATATATATATATATATATTTATTTTCATTCATATATATGCCAATATGAAACCTTGATTTTATCAATTCTCTTACGAATACTTCAGAGAAAATAAAGAATAACGCTAATTATCAATTCATAGCTGTCAGTCATCTTCTATAAAATTATGGGTCAGTCATATATGAAAATGTTAATGAGTAAATGGAAATAGCTTCATCCTAAATAAAAGTATAGCAAACCATTTTCTTTATTCTGATTCTAAACAGCCTTATTTTCCTTAAAAACACTTTTGTGTTTAACATTTAATTAAGGACAACATAAGAGGATGAAAATAACATGTTCATCTTGATAAAGATTTTTGCTTATGATTTTGAATAATCGATACGAAGACGACCGAACTTGATCATTACTCTGATCTGTTACATCAACGAATTTGCAAAAGCACCGAGACCTCTTGACAACATTTTTGACAAGAGGTCGTGGAATTATATTTTGTATATTTCGTACTTAATCAGTTGGTAACGATTATACTTGCTTGAAGTAACACCCTCTATTTCTATAAATTCACCAGACAAAGAAACAGTGGGTGCAAAGAAGAAGAGGGAACAGAAAACAAAGAATAAATCAGGGTTTGAAAAGAGAGAAAACCGATCGAGTAACTGACTGGACTCATAAATTTATCCCTAAAGGCTGTGACAGATTAATCAGATCTCAGTGACTCCAGCAGTAAGTAGCGGACGGAGGCTAACCAGTGTATACCTGGACCTGTTCAGGTGATAATCGATGACACATGAAAGCCAAGACAGCTAAAAAAATCGGTATCATCTCTCGCTGGAACTAAAACGGAACGTGAGATGAAGTAATGAGGTGAGATAAAGGGAGTGGTTAGGTTACAGTTAACGAGAGAGAGAGAGAGAGAGAAGAGAGAGAGAGAGAGAACTCTGCTGAATCCTAACATCTCTTATCATAGAGAATTTATCTGCGTGCTTTTATTCTTTTCAGTTTTTTTTCCAGTCATTTCCAAAGATAGATATTTCACAACACCTAAATTTAATATTTAAGGATATTATACGATATTTCTTCGATGCGCTGTTGTGGTACGTTTTATCAGAAAAAAAGAAAGAACTGAGTAAAATCACCAGATACACGGAACATGCCTTAAAAACTTGATGTTGGGAGGCAGATGGTAAATAAGAAACAATAGTATTTTTAATACAGACAAGGAACTTTCGCCTATTTTACTTTATGGTTTATATGGGTTCAACCTTTCAGTTTCAAGCCTCGCTTTGTCAAGAAATGTGGATTTACAATTTTCTCCAGGCACTAGACTGTGTTCCATAATATAGTTTTCTTCCGCGAACAGTTTTTTTTACTTTTTTGGCTCATGGATAATAATAATAATAATAATAATAATAATAATAATAATAATAATAATAATAATAATAATAATAATAATAATAAGACATTATTATTATTATTATTATTATTATTATTATTATTATTATTATTATTATTATTATTATTATTATTATTTTTGGTGTATCACAGTCCTCCAATTCGACTGGGTTGTACGTTATAGTGTGGGGGGGCTTCGGGTTGCATCCTGCCTCCTTAGGGGTCCATCACTTTTCTTACTATGTGCGCTGTTTCTAGGAGCTCACACTTCTGCATGAGTCCTGGAGCTACTTCAGCCTCTAGTTTTTCCAGATTCCTTTTCAGGGATCTTGGGATCGTGCTATGTTCCTATGATAATGGGTACAATTTCCACTGGCATATCCTATATCATTCTTATTTCTATTTTCAGGTCTTGATACTTATCCATTTTTTCCCCTTCCTTTCTCTTCAACTCTGGTGTCCCATAGTATTGCGACATCAATGAGTGATACTTTCTTCTTGGTTTTATCAATCAACGTCACGTCTGGTCTATTTGCACGTATCACCCTATTCGTTCTGATACCATAGTCCCAGAGGATCTTTACCCGATCGTTTTTTATCACTCCTTCAGGTTGGTGCTCGTACCACTTACTACTGCAAGGTAGCTGGTGTTTCTACACAGGCTCCAGTGGAGGGCTTTTTGCCACTGAATCATGCCTCTTTCTGTACTGGTTCTGTGCAAGTGCCGGACATTCGCTTGCTATGTAGTTTATGGTCTCGTTCTTCATGTTGCACATCCTGCATACTGGTGAGATGTTATTTCCATCCTCCCTCGTTCTTATTTGAACACAAAAATTTGATTCCTAGTGCCTCATCTTTTGCCGCTGTACTATTCCTTCTGTTTCCTTCTTGAGCTCTCCCCTCTGCCATGTTTCTTCACTGGCCAGTTCTTTAGCCCGTCTCATGTATTATCCGTTCATTGGTTTGTTGTGCCATTCCTCTGTTCTGTTTGATATTCTCCTGTCTCTGTATTTCTGGGTCTTCGTGTACTTTTATCAGTCCTCCTTCCCATGCACTCTTGAGCCACTCGTCTTCACTGGTTTTCAGATATTGCCCCAGTGTTCAGTTCTCGATGTTGACGCAGTCCTCTATACTTAGTAGTCCTCTCCCTCCTTCCTTTCGTGATATGTATAGTTGTTCGTATTTGCTTTTGAGTATAGTGCTTTGCGTATTGTCATATGTTTCCTAGTTTTCTGGTCTATGCTGTGGAGTTCTGCCTTCGCCCATTCCGCTACTCTTGCACTGTATCTGTTTACTGGCACTGCCCATGTGTTTATGACTTTTATCATATATCTGGCGTTGAGTTTTGACTTGAGTATATTGCCTCAAGTCTCTTTATATATTCTCTCCAGATCATGTACTTCATCTCTGTGTTTTATATTCTCTCCTTCCATTATTCCCATGTATTTGCATCCTGTCTCATCTGTGTTTGATGTTGTTCCCGTCAGGGTAGCTTTATCCCCTTCAGTCCTTGTTACTTTGCCCTTTTGTATGTTAACCAAGGCACATTTTTCTATTCCAAACTCCATCCTGATGTCCCCAGATACAATCATTACAGTCTGGATTAGGGTATCTAGTTCCTTGATGCTCTTCCCATACAGCTTGATGTCGTCCATGAACATCAAATGTTTCATTCTTTTGTATCCTTACTTGATCTAGTACCGAGCATCCATCTTCTGCAGTACTTTTGTCGTGGGAATCATGGATGCTACGAAGAGCAGTGGGGACAATGAATCGCCCTGGAAGATCCGCCTCCTGATATTAACCAGTTACGGATTGTATTTCTTAGGAAAGCTGATAGTGTTTTCCTCTGCCCACATATTTTCAGGCATTCTATTAGTCATGTTTGTGGTACCATGTCAAAGATTTTCTTCGACTACAATCCATGCCAAGCTTAGGTTGGTTATTATTATTATTATTATTATTATTATATTATTATATTATTATTATTATTATTATTATTATTATTATTATTATCTGGTTTAAAATTTAGGAAATGATACCTCATTGCTCACTATTTTCGTTTCAAAAAACCTGAAAAAATAAACCTTCAGCACATAATGATTTCTAGCTTATCTCAGTTTTGTTTATATCATGCTTTATGTCAATGGGTTTTATATGCACGTTTTCCCGTTGTTATACCTTATTGTACGAATTACAGACCCTTTTTGTATCGTAGTTATGGGAAATGATAATTTTTTTGCATCCACATTTCGAGCAGAATAGAGACATGAAGTTGAAGAGCACAACTGAAAACCTCTGTCGAGAGGGAATAGAAAGAGATGACCTTTTTGGAAGTTGGGTCATGCTTTTCCAATGCCACCGAAATCTGTCAAACTGTAGGATTTCACCGAGATATGGCGTGCATTAAGAATAAATGAATATTTCAAGCAATCTGAACCCTTTTCACCAAGCACACGTCATGGTAAGTAAATTCCTTAGGACTTAGAACGTAGAACTTGAGAAATATACAAGCTAATACCTGAGCTTTCTTACTTCCGATAACTGAATTTTATTTTTGCTGCAGTTTTGTATGGATTCGTTTTTTATTTTGTGATCTATATATGCGTCAACGATTTGAAGGATGGTCTTTGTCAAGTTGATGAAAACTCTAACGCTCTGAACGCCGCTTAGATAAAGTACGAAAAATTACGATCAACTATGAAGAGTAATGATTTACCACTCATTCCACGCTGGCAGTTTCACTTTCCATGCTTGTGAATTATTCTTCATCAAGTATAATAAGCTTTCACTCACAATGAATGTCCGTGGAACAATTCTTCTACTTTCTCTCACTTATTCGCATTTTTCCTCCCTCTCACTTTTGTTTTTCTCGCCGAGGTAAAACTCGCAAGTCAGGAAGCTTTCACTCATCCGTCAGTAATCGAGCAATTACTTTCAAATTATATCCCTCATTAGGAGTTGTGTTTACAGAAAGCGCGGACGAGGCTCTTGGGAGTTCGTCCAGGCGTCAATTACATACTTCGAGAAAGTTAATTATCTCGGTATTTATCCTCTGGGTATTTGTGGCGGTAAAGGAAATATTTTTATTATTTAGTATCACTTACTTCTAACACGAAAGAAACACTTCATAAATTACAATCAGCTGGCGGCAAAATAGATGAAACCCCTTGACTTGGAGGTCAGGATCATAACGGGAAAGTCAACCTCAGTGATTCCTTTCTAGTGTTCTGTTAAACTAAAATTTTCTGTCCGCTCTCAGATCTTAAAAACTACTGAGGCTAGAGGGCTGCAAATTGGAATGCTGATCATCCACCTTCCAATCATTTTATATAAGGTTAAAGTGATCGTGCGTCAGGCACTAACAACACATGCCACCACCGGGCCGTGACTGAAAGTTTCTTACACCGTGGCTGAGGGCTCATTCAGCATTTTTTTTCTGTTTTCATGTTCTATATCACTCTTGTTTTTCTCTCCTTTTGTAAACATTGGAGAATTACGCTTAGCCTGAGAAAAGCCTCTGTTCCGTCTCGTCCAGACACAATGGAACCTTTCTGAGAGGCGGTTTTCATCTCATACAACGCCGTAAACTTCTTCCAGCGTTACGCAGAGAATAATAAGTGAATGGAATGACGCCCAGGATTCTTGAACCAGTACGCGATTTAAACGGGCGTTCGTTTTAAGAAATTTGATTCCTGCTGTGACAGTAAATTGTGCATTGAGTGAGGAGGATTATATACATTTAAATAATAATAATAATAATAATAATAATAATAATAATAATAATAATAATAATAATAATAATAATAATATTTTGCTGTAACGATGAATTCTGTATTGAGTGTGGAGAATCATGTAGATTTAACTTCCAATAATAATAATAATAATGAATAATATTATAATAATAATAATAATAATAATAATAATAATAATAACAACAACGTCCTTTATTTCAGCTCAGGACCATACACATGGGCTATGCAAATACAATACACCCAGTCTAGATATATATAATCGGCAAAATCTTAAAAGACTGATACGTCAAATGCGCTTGTTTTTACAGCTACCAAAAAAATATACCAATTTTATTTTCATAAATAGTAGACTTCTCTTTATCTTAAATGTAATTTGATTATATGAAAACATGAATCATAATCATTATATATATATATATATATATATATATATATATATATATATATATATATATATATGTATATATATACATATATATATATATATATATATATATATATATATATATATATATATACATATATATATATATATATATATATATATATATATATATATATATATATATATATATATATATATATATATATATAGTATAATTATGATATATATACATATACATATATATATATATATATATATATATATATATATATATATATATATATATATATATACATATATATAATGTTACGTGGCATGTAATAACGGTAATAGAAATGTATATGTATATTACCATTATTTCATGTCACATAACATTAAAAATATTTGTTGGAACAATAATTGGTGGTAAAAAAAAAAAAACACACACAGAAAAAGTCGGTGGCAAAGATTCAGGGTGTAGGTATAAATAGCCCTTCAACAGACGAGTTATATTATTCAGTACACATGGAGAAATGCGCCACAAGGGACACGACGAAAAAGAGAATATCTTCGAATATTCAAATAAAATAAAAAAGGATAAATTTCATTTATTCATGAGAGTGTTAACGACGATTGCAAGTATTAACTTTCTCCGCTGTCTGTATCAATTAATATAAATGCCACATCGAGACGCGAACACCAAATTTACTTTATTTCGACGGATTTATATTAAAGCTTGATATATATATATATATATATATATATATATCTATATATATATATATATATATATATATATATATATATTTATTTTTTTTTTTAGCGAAAATACGGAAACTGGAGTTATATAAATGGAAACATTTCCTTTCCTTCCGATCTGCCAGAGAAAACTGACAAGACATTTCATAATATGCTGAGGGAACAAATAAAGTTTGTAGATACGTAGTAGCATTTAGGAAAACCTGCTTTTCTGTGAAATAATTTTTTTCCGGTTAGAAATAATCACCTTCTTCTTCTCTCCCACAGCGAAGTCGTGACGTCCCGAGCAAACCTTCAGCTACATTTCTTTCTTAATCGTTCCTGTCATCTCTCTCTCGCTCTCTCTCTCTCTCTCTCCTCTCTCTCTCTCTCTCTCTCTCTCTGTATTGGTGGTTTTATTAGAAAGGTGTGAAAGTTTTTGTGGTATGACAGCGAATATGAAGATGTTTTATTTAAATATTGGATTTATATTATATATATATATATATATATATATATATATATATATATATATATATATATATATACATAAAGTTGTGTAATGCGGCAATTTGGATAATAATTCAATATTTAGATAACATCTTAGGTTATCTGCTCTCTTATACCGTAGTGTGATTTCTTACATCATATACTTGATTGAAAAACAGAATAGTTGCAAGAAACTTCGCCTTACCACAAGAGAGAGAGAGAGAGAGAGAGAGAGAGAGAGAGAGAGAGAGAGAGAGAGAGAGAACTCGATCTTATGGGAACCCATGTTTCTGGACTTTTATCCTGGATATAATCGTTCGCGCGTGACCTTCTTGACCTGATTGTCCTTTAATACCCAGGTCGTTCCATCTCCCTTGATGGCCGTGTGGCTTAAAGCGCGTCACCGCAGTAGTCTTGAGTTCTAGTCTTCCGTGGTTCGAGCCCACGAGCCGATGAACTTATTATCAACTAAAAAATTCCCTTCTGTTTAACATATATGAAATTATATAATTTCCGAGGCAGTACGAATTTGATAGTAAAGTACATTTGTAGCTTAATATATATATATATATATATATATATATATATATATATATATATATATATATATAGGATAATTCTTTTATATTGAGTATCATAGGGTTTTTGCAACATAGGTCATACTGGTCACTAACTAATACAAAAGCTGAATGTTTCCCACGTTGTTTGTCGTAATTTTGAATAACTCAAAGTACTAGCTAGCCACCTTTCATAAGAGACCAATACGTCATTTGTTGTTTTATTCAAATTCAGGAGGTAGATTATGCATGTTCTTTAGAGTGGAATACCTGGTCGATAAAGATCTACTGGAACATTATTCCAGGTGAATGAAGAATCAGACTTACCGCACGGAGATCTGCCCCGATATCTAAGTGCTAACCCCTGTATTGACGCGAGGCCCGAATCTTCTAATAGTGGTTTATATCACCTGTTTGAGAGAGCGTGCGTCAGAAAATTCGTCACCTTCCCAGAAGTATTTTATTTATATGTTATCTTAGTTTTAGAATCTTTTGTTTAACAAGCAAACTGGTATGAGAAATTCCAGGCGAAGTTTCTATTTGCGTGTAAGTGAATGACAGAAAGGAAAAGATAAAAAATTGTCGGAAATGGAATGAACGTAATAAGAAGAAGGGAATTAAACTGATGCGTACATCTTTTCCACACAGAACTGGGTGGGACTCCGGGATGAATCGGGCAACAGATGATGCAAAGAAGATTGAATCTCGCGTTGGTCTTGTCGGCAAGAAAAACAAAACGTTCTAAGGCAACATGCTATTGTTGATCGGTGAATGATGCAATTGTCAGATTATTAATTCCATTATGCTATCAACATAAGCTAATTTTAATTGGTCCCATAATCAAATGAGCGTTCATTGTTGTGTGTGTGTATTTGTGTGTGTGTGTGTGTTGAGAGAGAGAGAGAGAGAAAGAGAGAGAGAGAGAGAGAGAGGGTAAAGGATCTGATGAAATATGATGAATGGTTTAACCTGATAGTTGCAAAAGGGTGGTCTATACGTTTTGATGAGTACTTATCCCTTAAGTCTCTACCGCCAGCCAAAGCTACTACCCCTAAAACAGTCGACTAATAACTGCTGGACCTGATTCACAGCTCAGGACAACAGATGTACACTGGGTTTCGTTTTCCTTGTCCGGTTCAGAAACTGAAAGCCTATTCTTCGGCTGGTGATCATAATATTACTATTATTACAACGCTGGTGTTAACGTCAGTTAACTGGACTTGTTTTGTTTTCGTATCGGGTCGTCGCTCTCTGGGTGAAGGCGATGGTGACTCTGCAGAGAGAGAGAGAGAGAGAGAGAGAGAGAGAGAGAGAGAGACAAAATATTCACCATGTTAAATTTCTCACGGCATTTTTTCGCATGTTTTATTTTTCACGGAATTTCACTTAATTTGACGTACAGTTGAATTAATATTTAATCATGAAGATAAGAATTGTGGATCTCTGCCCCCAGAGAGAAAAAGCTATTATTGTCATTATGCTCATAAAGTAAAGTTCATGAAACTGTATATAAAATTACAACGACCAGTGTAATCCTATGAAAAAAAATAAACGAAATGATTTTTGACAACCTCTCTCTCTCTCTCTCATCTCTCTCCTCTCTCTCTGCTGTGTAATCACTGTCTTCTCGAGACAGACTGACGCGAAAACAAAACAAGTCAGGTTAACTGACGGTAACCGAAGACTTGAACTAACGGTAAGGACGGAAGTACAGGCACCACAAAAAAAAGACGAAAAAAAAAAAAATAATTGAGAAGACTCTCACTGCCACTCTCTTAAACTTCCCGTAGACAGCCTCCGACAGACAAGACGATAGTCCTTGTTACTGCTATTTCTTTTAAAACATTACAAAGACAGCGGAATGGATGTTTTATTTGTAAATCCGATAAGTGATGGTTCCGGTATTGAATCTAAACTCCCAAAGTCATCATTGTATATATTCTACTGCATCATCAAAACAGGAAATCCTACTTAACACTATAAAAGAAGGCTTCTTCTATAGCCGGATTTTAAGAGATAAATAGATCAATGTCTTGTTCAAGGGAATGAGATTGCATTTTTCATTTATTATTATTTTCTTATGGAGTATACAAAGGCATAAACTAGTATTATGAATGCAAAATGCAAGGTGACGAGATGGCTAAGTGGGAAGACTTTAAAAGAAACTAGTATGCACTTGACTCTTAAAGGAAAAAGATTACTTAAGCAGCAGTAAGTATAATCTGATAAGCTGAAATACTAAGTTCAACCAGGTTCTTATTGGTAAGTATATGTAATGTATGTAAGTAGTAAGTATGTATGTATGTATTGTATGTATGTATGTATACTAGTATATATACATATATATATATATATATATATATATAGATGTATGTATATGTATGTGTATTATATATATATATATATATATATATATATATATATATATATATAGTATATATATATAATATATATATATATATATTATAATATATATATATGTTGTATGTATGTATATATATATATAAGTAATATATATATATATATATATATATATATATATATATATATATATCTATATATATTTATATATATATATATATATATTACATCGAGCTACAAATGTCCTTTAATATCTAATTCACTCTACCTCGGAATTAATATATTTTCATATATGCTTAACCGAAGGGGAATTTTATTAGGCGATAATAGAATTGGCGGCGCCCGGGCGCGAACCCAGGACACCATACAAATCCTGGAACGTCAGTGAAGCTTTTACCCACTCCACCACCGTTCCTGGATTTGTATGGTGTCCTGGGTTCGCTCCTGGGCGCCGCCAATTCTATTATCGCCTAATAAAATTCCCCTTCGGTTAAGCATATATGAAAATATATAATTCCGAGGTAGAGTGAATTAGATATTAAAGGACATTTGTAGCTAGATGTATGTACATGAATCACGGTAAGGTGATATGACACACACACACATATATATATATATATATATATATATATATCTATATATATATATATATATATATATATATACTATATATATATATATATATATATATATTCTTCCTACCCATTCTCTCTCTCTCTCTCTCTCTCCTCTCTCTCTCTATCCCCTAACACACAAATTACTTCTCTGCTCACTTACATCTCATCATCTCATCTCACGTTCCATTTAGTCACAGGATCAGACAATTCCGGATTCCTCCCCTAGTGTACTCCCCTGTACAGTTCGATCATCACCTTAGCGGGGGACGTATCGCGGGTAGTCTCTGTCCGCCCGCCGCCCACTCGTTGCTGACTCATTAAGCTTCGATAATCTCTCTCCTCCTCTCTCTCTCTCTCTCTCTCTCTCTCTCTCTCTCGGCTCCTGGGCTTCTGGTGATAAAGTGATTGGCCACCCTCGTTTCATATTGCAGTTCTGATATAATTTATTTCTTTCTTAGCTGCTGGTTCTTATATTTCTTTTCTTATTTTCCCTTTGCGTCTTCACTTTTTGCGAGTTGGAATTGTTTATTTTTTTTTCTATATTCTCATTTTCAATCTTGTTATAGACTTTTCTTTTTCGTTATTTTGTGTGCATAATTTCACTTTTTGAAGTTGCGATTCTCTCACGGTTTTCTCTGGTATCTTTTTTAATTTTGTTCTTGTGGGGTTCGTTTCCTCTTAATTATATTTTCACGTTTCTTGGCTTATAGCTTTAACTTCATCTCAACGACATTTCGCACCTAATTTTTTATGGCATAATCTTAACAGAGAAAAACAGTTAACTCCAAGGTTCTCTGGAAACCAGTTAAAAGACCAGTAGCTTGGAATTTAATCATAGAATTTAGGCCAAAGGCCAAGCACTGGACCTATAAGATCATTCAAAGCTGAAACGGAAATTGACAGTAAAGGTCTGAAAGGTGTAAACATGAGGAAAACATTAAAACAGTTGCACTATAAATCAATCATTAGGAGAGGGTGGAAAGTAAGAGAATATGAAAGTAGGTATAGTAAAAGGAAAGGTAGGGGTTGCAGCTCCCTACTGAGGTAAAGAGGCACTTGCCGGAATGAACACGAAAACGGTAATTTGCCAAACCTTGATTGAGAACGAGGAGAGTATCGATGTCCAGGTCGGTGGGAGTTTCAGATAAGGTGTTGAATCTGTTGAATCTCTTCAGGAATATCGCACGTCTGATGATGAAGATGATTGCGTGATTACACAGTAGGTATCACCGTTTTACGACTGACAATACAATCATTCGCGTCAGAGTTCGTAGCAGAAGGAAGGTAAAATAATGTCAGTTATTTAGCAGAATTGGACAAGCATAAAGAATTCGTAGTGGCAAAACATTTCGGAATGATAGAGAACAATAGCAAGTGAATCCAGTAACCATAGCAATTAAGTAAATAAAATGAAAATGGTTGATTTCAATCTTAGAGTCATCGGATGAAACATGGCAGTCTGGGGTCTCCTCTTTCATGTCTTCTTAACCAGATGACCATAATCCACTCAAAGGAATTAGCTCTGTTGTTGAAGTTTCCCATTTGGAGTTCGCGATGGTATCGGCTCCTGCCATTTATCCTCCTCAGGGGAGCATTCCTCAAGTAGGTGACGTTGCTGCCTCCACCAATGTTTTAATTTGAGAAACTCGTGATAGATCTCCCCTGACAAAGAGCATTCTGGGAGGTAGTGTACATTTCCCTCGCTGCATATTGAAGCAACGAATTGTTGATTGAGGGAGAGCAGTTTATGCCGTACAGGCTTGTGTAATGTATATGAAAGGTTATTAATACACATAAACACACATACGTATTTATATATACATACATACACACACGTATATATATATATATATATATATATATATATAATATATATATATATATATGTATAGTAGTATGTATGTATGTATGTATACGCACAAATACCTGTAAATCTTTTGATAGAGTGATTATGATTTTTCCTTCACCAGCGAAAAAAAACACGTTCCATTATGAGGAAGCACATTTTGGTGAATTATATATATTATTATCAATAAACAAGGCTCATATTCTTACTAGAGATTTTTTACAGAAGAGTCCATCACTCGAGAAACACGGTATGCACAACTTCCAGTAAGATTTAGGTTGATTCAAGTACGCATTCCTTGAACATCAGAGAGAAATGAGGAGTGTGGGGTAATACAATGTGCTGCTGCCATTATAATCACAAAACGCTTTTATATTCGTACGTCATGTGGTTTCTACAGTGGCCACTCTACTAACCGTGATTCGGGATCGGTGTAAGTAAGGAACATCTATCATCAAGGCTGATTTCAAAGACTAGCGTCGCTTCAACCAATCAACGGTTTTGTTATTGTCTCGCGAGAGCCAATCAGCGCACAGAAGAATATGTGTATTCTCTGAACACACGTGATTGCTCTGTAAATAAGCTATTTTATCGCTATCATCGTCGGTATTATTCATCATTGAGTGATAACATCGGCAGTTTAATAAGTTTAGATAAGGTAGATTCTACAGAAGTGTTCGTTGTGACCGGTCCGTCCCTGAAAGTGCGGAAAAACAGGAAAAAGGAAACGATCTCTGTTTCGGTGGTATTTCGTGGTCAGATGATGGTGGCTGCGATAACTATCATGAGCCTTTCTGTTTTAGATAATGGTGTTGATATTGAGCGACACGGCGTAAGAATAGGTGAAGACTAAAGAGGAAAACGGTGCTATTAAAAGAAGGAGGATGGAAATAAAAGGAAAAAGTGAAACTAGCAGAGGAGAAATTTGCATTATTATTACGATTTTAGTGATGGTGACATAACTGTTGACCAGTGGGTGTATCTGTATGACAGTGAAAGCGATACTGAATAGTATTAGCATTGAACTGATGTACTAGCATCCCTACACATGCGGTGGAGAACTTTCTCCCATCAGTTTTTGAAGTTAGTACTGGTGCCAGGGCCACAGTTAGCACGACACTCAGGACAACAGGACTGCTAAGAGACTGAAGAACCTTGAGTTTTGCAACCCAAACTATGTTAAGAAGATGATTAAACTAACAGCTGTTCCGCCAAGAAGGTCTGTTCCCTCTGTAACCGCAGGAACGTGTTTTTCCAAACTTGGGAATGTTGTCCTCAAGGCATATTGATCACAGGGGAACTGTAACATGCAGACAGTATACTTTCAAAGAGGCAATACATCCAGAGGAAGTGACCTGAGGCCGGAGAAAGCAAGAAGTGGACTTTTAGCCACTGCAAGTCTACCGTCCTCTTAATTCAAGTAGTGACCGCTGTCAGAAATCAAGTTGCTATGGAAAAGTTGTCAGAGAGATGAGCCACGAGAAAAGGACCTGAGGGGCAGGAATCCCAACGCCAGGAAAATAGCAGTTCGTCATGAACACATACAGTTGTTCTAGCACTGTACTCATAAGTGCACCCCCGGTCTACATAGTTTGGAGTTTCATCAGCAGCTGGGCACTGCACGAAAAATGCCTTGATTGGTTATGTCAGCCAGCCTTGGGGTGAAAACATTTCAAAACTATTTTCAGCCACCATTACAATGTGAGTTTTGGCACCTCAGTGGCATCGTAGGTATGGTGTTGGCGTACCACCTCGTTGGCCGCGAGTTCGATTCTCGGGGATTCCATTGAAGAGTGAGAGATGTGTATTTCTGGTGATAGAAGTTCAGTCTCGACGTGGTTCGGAAGTCACGTAAAGCCGTTGGTCCCGTTGCTGAATAACCACTGGTTCCAAGCAACGTAAAAACACCATACCAACGAACAAACAATAAGATGTCAGCAACACTTGAGAACAGCTGTCGAGTTGGAACAGTTTTCTCTCACATTGAACAACAAGTAAAGGCACAGAGCGAAAAAGCATCGTAGGCTTCCAGCGCTAAGAAGGATGTCAAACTGTGATGACGACTGGGTCTGTGTGCCACGCCCTCGGCTTTCTGTCAGTGTACTACTTTAAACAAAAATTGCGACAAGTCTTTTTAACACCGTCCGCCCGCCACCCCTGACTTGCTCATGGACCTAGCTGTCTGTGGGCCATGGAACTGAACATTCCAGAGAAATAATAAGCAAGACAAGAACTTATAAGATTTTGGTGAGTAAAACAAAACTATTTTTTGCCATGATCCATCTTTATTTCATCGTTTTGATAATTACTTTTGTTTGTTTAAAAACGCTAAAGCTTAAATCTATCAATAATCATCATTATATTTACCATTGTTAGGATTAATATGGACACTATGTCTATTCATTTCTATTGGATAGATGTGACACTATTTTCGTCGGGAGATTTTCGTGTTTTATAAAATTTATTTTTTTCATAACTCATGGGTTTGCGTTGGAGTATTTTGAACATACTCCATGCTTACTAATGTTTTTAATAACGTGTCTAAGGCTATTAATTGCTTGCAAGTTTGTTAGCCTGAATCACCAGTATCTTCATTCACATGTTTGCTAGGATTATATTTTAACATAATCCATGTCTATTAAATTTTTATTTACAAGCTAGCTATACCATTTCTTCATTAATGTTAACTGGTACGTGTGACAATTTTAATTGTGAGATATTAGATTTTAATCGCTATTAACTTCAATCATTAATCGTCATGCACAAAAAAGCTTCTTGTGATTGTCATTATCATATTACTCCATGTCATGTTTGTTAAATAGCATTGCTATGTGTTTTCTGTGGGACAACAATTTTGGGGTTCTTTTGATGTATTTCATAAAAAGAAATAAATAAAAATTGATGGAGATGGGGGTTTAGAAGCGATTTTTGTTATTACTATTACCATGCACAAATGAAACATAATGTGGGGTTACAATAAGAGAAAACTATTCAGGTAACCTCATACCATAAGTGTTTAAACTAGGGAGCTGCAGGTTAAAAGTGTACATCTCAAAAACTCATAGAATTTTATTCGAAAACTGTTACTTAGGCATAATTTCCATACAATTAGTTCATAGTATCATGTTGAACAATATCATCGCGATTTGAAAGCAAAAAATGTTTAATATTGCTTTATTCAGTTTTAACATACTGGCGCACAGAATGCTTCCCAGGTTATTGATTATGCGGCAATGCACGAAGATTCTGGCAAAAAACAAATAAGGTTAATTTAGAAATCAAGAGAGCAGATGGGGGTCAGCTGAGACATAATCTAGTCCAAAGTCAGTTTTGACACAAATCAGCTAAATTTCACAAGCACAAGAGACGATAGTGTGTGTATTTAGGTCAATTATTCATGAATTATTCAGAACAGATAGACATGCATGCATAAAGTCAAACACATAGCCGATGAACCTAAGTAGTAATGATGAAATGCATTTAAAGAATTACTCACAAATCCTTAAAAATGATGTTTTTCTTGTTTTTTTTTTCTAATTCCATTTATTAATTCATTAGTTTAGACTTGAAAATTTATGACCGACGTTTATTACAGTATATTTGAATCACATCTCCGCATGGGATTCACTTTTCATTAAACATATATTATGTATGTGAGACGCGTCTATATATGTATATTTTTCTTTATTCATTTATTTATAATCATTTTCTTAATTATGACTGTGAGCGTTGGGCATATACATAGAGTGAATAAGTTTTAGCATACCAAATACCCCTGTTTATAACACACACACACACACCCCCCCCCCCCCCCCAAACACGCACACACACATACACAAACCCGAAACAACCACACCCACCACAACACACACACACACACACACACATATATATATATATATATATATATTTATATATATATATATATATATATATTATATATATATATATATATATATATATATGAAATATGAGCAACAAAGAAACGGGACGTGACAAAATCGTAATGAGGGTCAATTGTTTTCCGGACTCCTGGTATTCTACCCTACTTTCAATTATGTCTCTACATTAGAAAAAAAATCCTTTTATATCATTCAAACATCCATAAATCAGCCGTTCAGACAGAATGAGGGGCAAAAGTTCAGTCCTTCAGTCATCAGTCAGTTGGAGAATTCGTTGTTCTATTTCACAAGTGAAAGAAATGAAATGAGTCTTAGTTCATCAAAAACACTCTAACAACAAAACGAAGCAAAAACTTCAATGTTTTCGGTGGAAAATGTCACTTAGAATTTATTCTTAGTAATTCATTTCAAAATATGTTTTGTTTCGGAATTCTATCTATGAGTTTAGTATACTCTGATTCGAAAAGCACGAGGATTTTATGAAAGATATTCATTATATTCATAACAGTGGTTTTAAATCATATTAAGGATCCCTCAAATAACCCCATATTCACAATTCATGTTTCTGTTGGAGTTTATCGTCTTCCACTCTTTCAGTTCATTTTTTTTCATGTTTTTTGAAGCAGTAGTATAGCATCTTGTTTACAAAGACTTGCAAAAATAATCAATTTATTATAACGTCAGGGTTAATAAAATCATTATAGAAATAGCTACTTTAATTATGGATTCCTTAAATGGCTGCGATGTTAGTAATCCCAAGTCAGAATTGCAGTTTGAAAGGGAAGAGACAATAATTTTTCAATAAAATTGACTAACAGTAGTTTACCTCAGGAACCTTGAGATGGTCTCTTGATGAGTAGCTTCATTAATGTGTTTCGATTTGTGTGAGCATGTATCTTGGCTACTTTTATTTTAAAATCTGCAACAACTATTCTATATCTCACTTTAGAAATTTATAGGGTTGTTTGCCTTTGCTGTAATGACAATATAAATCCGACAATTAACCACTATTGTTGACATCTCTATGAATGATGTGTCATGTGGCCTTCTTCTCCGAAGTTTCTGGTTATGGCCGTAGTCTGCTTTCTTTACCATTTTATTGCAAGATTGTCAGTTTTTATTTTTTTTTCAGCTGACTGTCCTTGTCATCAGGGTTCTGTTCTCTCCCCTACCATTTTCTCTCTTTCCACCAGGAATTTCCTTCGGATTCGGTTTTGTTTCCTTATCCGTAATTAAGGTGAATTGTCTACCTATTGAAAACAACTTTCTCTTTGTTTCTTTACTAGTTCATGGTAAAGAAATCCTGGACACTGGCAGAGAAGAGATCCTCAAAACTTAATTGGACCTCCCTGGGCAAGGCATCCTCAAACCTAGCAGGTGCTCCCTAGTAATGACGTTTAACCAGGGTATGCTGTCCTGGATGAAACATCCCTAGAGCTAGCTGACACTCCCTGAACATCCCTAGACCTAGTTGGCACTCCCTGAACTTCCCTAGTTGGCACTCCATGGTTGAAACATCTAAGCTAGCAGGAGCTACAACTTGAGAAGAAAAATGACGAGGGAAACACTAACGGATTAATACTTATGATCAAAACGAAAATCAAAGAAAAATTCACCACTTGTGTTGTTTACTGGAGTTGATGACAAAACAAGGAGTGGAAAAAAAGAACAAAATAATCACATCGCAATACTTAAGAAAAAAATACCTAAATCTTTGAAAAAGTGGCTTTACATAAATCTGGTGGATGCGACAAACCATTATCTATGCAATTCTAGCAACACACACACACACACACACACACACACCACTCATGTGTTAATGTTCAAGTGTGAGTGAATGTTAACAGTAATCCTTGGCATTTGAGTTATAAACAACTGGCAATGCTTGATCTCAATTCTACAGAAGGGAGCTAAGAGTACGAAGATATGCAAATTCATAAGATGATGTCATAAGCTGACTAGATCGGCTGGAGCTAGGTGCAATCAATAACCTTCTTTGGGGGACTTTGAATTTCCATCTGCTAAAGCGACAGGCTATAGTGCTGTAGCTGCTCACCTATATTAAGAAATGAAGGATACTAAATTCACTCCTTTCATACCCCGCAAGCAATGAGTGAGCACACTTAACCTGAAACATCAATGGCCGCAGAGGAAGTATTCTTCGCCCTACTACATTACTGCCAGGAAAAATGGCATGAAATAGATCTAATAGTATCGTCCATCCTTGGGGGTTTGAAACACTCGACCACTGAAGTAACAACCAATGGTTTATTCAGGAAACAACAGGGAGAGAAACCTCATATGCTGCGTCGGCCCTGGGACTTCACTGGTTCTGGTTCAGATCCCTGAAGAGGTTATGTATATATACATGTATATATATATATATATATAATATATCATATATATATATATATATATAGATATATATATATATATTATATATAGTATATATATATATATATTATATATATAGTATATATATATATATATATATATATATATATACAGTGAGCGTATTGACTCTGGTACTATTGTCCTCAAGAAAACAAAAAGATGTTCAAGATAATGAAAGTAAAGTTGAAGCTTTCTTTATTATGCACGCTCAAGCAAATAGGTTGACGCTCATGTTACACATGTCTTTAAATTTTGCTGTGTAGCACAGGGGGGAAATTAAAATAATACTCACCATTTTGCGTTTGTCAAGAGTGTCATATTATACAACTGCGATCCAGCATTCCGTTCATAGAAATACCTCCTGGATGTCATACCGTGGAGACTGTAATCTCATATGGCAATGTTTTTAATCTCATCACCTTAACCATACAAGTATACATGACGTATTCTTTACACTCAGTAAGTTTCATAACTTTCCAATATTGAATTCAGGATAACATAGTTATTAGCTTTTGTTATTATTTTTTAGTTGATCATGGTTACCTTCTTCACATTTTTATCGAGTAAATAAAAAAAAATAGTTTTTAATGGAATCTTACTAAGGTTATTAACACAACTGTATTCCAATTATTTCCGCCTCTCTAGCTGTTTATGTGTATTGATTTTTAATTGTATGTTTGCGAATTTATTAATGTGTTTGATATGTAATATTTCGACCATTAAATGATTACGAAGGCACAATAATTTTACAAAAGGACTGGAGTAGAAGATGAATGACCTATTGTGGTGATAAAGGGAATTATCCTGGTTTTTGTGATGAGAAAATAGCATATGGGGAATAATATATGGGCAAAATGACAGTGATTTAGAATTCTGGGGTATAAAGAACACGAAGAAAGGAAATTTCTTAGGTGGTTAAAGTTTTGGGAAGAAAAGATTGGCTTCTCCATATTATGGAGATTGGAATAATAGCCAAGTCTATTGTAGAGTGGAAGTTTTGTTCAAGTTGCCCATCCTTGATTTGGTTATAGAAGGGAAGATCACAAGTATTCACAATAGTGACTGAAACATCACCACATAGAAACATGAACTTATTTTGTATAAACAAGGCATTCACGAATGTTTTCATATATAGTTTACTGGAATGAGGTATTTTTAAAACAGTTGCACAAAGGTAGTTCCACAAGATTTATGACAGCTCAGTAACATTAATGGTAAGAACAGCAGAATTAATCAGGTCCCCAAAGATCATCCTGTTATTAAATTTAAAGTTGAAACATTATTGGAATAGTAGGCTGTGGGGAGCGATCGCCATTACACTATATCTAACATGAGTACTCTTATTTTAAGGGGGCTGGGTCGCACCAAGGCCCATTTTAAGTGTGTCTGGGACCACACAATAGATATTCTCAAATCTTAAATGTACCACAGGGTTTTCAACGCTTTGAATTCGGTTACCTTTTCAATTGAGGGTACCTTTATATACGCCTTTTCTACGCATATGTATATGCACTAGCTGACTGGTCCATGCAACGTAAAAACACCATACAAACACAAAAAACTAGCTGACCAACCCGGCCCTGCCTGGGAAAACTTTGGAGGACTCAGAAAAAATCTTCATGTACCTCGTTGTTTGCTAACTGTCCATTTATCCAGAAATTACTGGATAATTTTCCACAAATTACTGTATTAAACTGACCATTTTATACAAATAGCACTGTTATGACTATCCATTTATCGACATATTGCTGCCGTAACTGTCCCTTTTATCCAGGTATTACTGTGGTGACTGTCCTTTTTGTCCAAATATTACAGTAGTGACTGTCAAATTTATCAAGGCATTAAAATGATGACTGTCCCATTTATGCAGGTATTACTGTGGTGACTGTCCCTTCTATCCCAGTATGACTGCAATGTCTGTCCAGCTTATCCGGGTATTATCAAGAATTACTGCTACTGACTGTCCTTTTTATCAGCGTATTACTATGGTGACTGTCCATTATATCCAGACATTACTTATCCACATAAGTCACACGTGGGAAGTGGGAAGGAGGATGGGGATGGGAAAGGGAAGGGTGTATGGGGTTTGAAACCTACCCACCCCATTGTCTAAGTTGGGTCAAATGATGCCCATGTGCCAGATTTTGTATAAATCAGTTCAGCTGTTCGGATTTCTGTCGAGCAGAAACATTTGAGCAAACATACACACCATTCACGTTTATATATATATATATATATCTATATATATTATATATATATTATTATATATATATATATATATATATAATATATATTTTATTTATATATTTATATATATTTATATTTTCATATTTTTCATTTTTGGAAGATTGCAATTGAAGCGCGTGGCTTTCGGCTTAGTCGATGATACTGAATGCATATTTCTAATAATAATAATAATAATAAAGATAATGATAAATTCCCAATTTTCTCCTACTTTTTAATATAAGCATTACCACATAATCCCTGAAAATAAGGTAGAAACTCTAACCTTTCTAGGTGAGACTTCAACCCACACACGTAAGGTTAAAGTGGCGTTGCAGTAAACTACAACATCACTTAACATTTATTTATAAGAGGACTGAACTACTAAATTCATTCAGTATTAATAATTGTTAATAATGATAGTAATATTAACATTTTCATAATAACTTCTAATTGTTTTTCCATTTTTGAGTAAACATAACAAGGATTTTTTAAAGAAGTCATTTCGACTGGCTAAGTGCATTAGCTTTCTCTTATATTTGATTTCAGTTTTTAAAGATCTAGTGCCATATCTCATGAAATATCAGTCACAGACTTTTGAAGGGATTCAGAACTGTAGAAAAACAACGTTTTCAAAAGAACAGATAATTTTTCTCTTACTCTCCTTTCAACAATCGTGAAGCAGGACGAGATGCTTCATGGCACATTATATCGTACTTGTGAGGTGACTCCAGCCCCATTGAAGGGGTTTCCTCTTATGGCGTAATCACCCAATTACCCTGGCAAGATTCTGTTCTTCGTCTTGCTCTTAAAATGATGATGTCATGGTTACCAGCGGTGCTGAGTGTCCAGCCTGCTCTAGTGTTTCTTTCGTTTTTTTTATTTATTTTTTTTCTAAAGTGATTTGGTGACACTTGGTTATGCGGGATGTCAAATATATCGTGAACTTGGGTCTGGGGTTACGTGAGTTCTTTGCTTTTTTCCATTTATACATCATGAAGAATTTATATATGTTTATATCTCAGGGAGCTGATCATTATAAACGCGTTTATTTCAACCGTTAATTCGGTTAATTATTCTGTGCATTTGAATGCGAATACAAGATAAAACCAACGGAGCTCACAAAAGTTTAAATTCCCCAATCATCACGAGGGAAATTTGACCATTTTTCATAAATGCTATTTATTGTACAGTATTTCGTTCGCCTTTTCTCAGGATAACGAATGCCTCCTCTTAGAAAAATAATCTCGGGAGACCAACACTTATCAGAAGATCCCCTCGAAGAAAAATGTACAGGTTCTTGAAGGGAAGTGTCGCTCCTCCACTTTGAGTAATGATCTCCATCCGCCAACATATGTTTTGTTTCTAGTTTTACAACAGGGCAGGGGAAACTTTGGCTACTCCACTGAACTGATCAGCAGCCAACCAACACCCCCCCCCCCCCCCCCCCCCCCCCCCCCCGCCTCTCACTCTCTGTCTGTTCTGTCTGTCTGTCTGTCCTCTCCTCTCTCTCTCTCTCTCTCTCTCTGATCATTGTGTCTAAAGGACCTTTTCATTAGTATTTTGCTTTCATGACAAAAATACAACTATTTTTTTTTAAACTTTAATATTCCCAAAAACATGAATTTTGCAAGTTATCAAAAGACACCCGAACTCGTGGACACTCACATATACATCCACACATGTACCCACACACACTATATATATATATATGGTATAATATTATATATATATTATATAATATTATATATATATATATATATATATATATATATATATATATATATATATATATTATATATATATATATATATATATTATATATAATATATTTATATATATATATATATATATAGATATATATATATATATATATATATATAATACGTATGTATCTTAGCTTTGATTTTTAGATCATCGTCTGAATCTGTTTGCTTCATAACTGAAACGTAATACGCTTTGGGTAAATCAGAAAATCCGTGAATGGCAAAGTTAAATTGAAACGCGCATGTTTCTCAGTCGAATTTTTGCCGTCGAACTATTAACAGTGATAATACTGAATATATCATATTGGATATGAACGTATACACTTGATCTGATTTCTTTCCCCGTATGTGATATTGGATGTGTTGTTCGTATCAGGTTCTGAAGTGGTGATTTCGAAACATAACTTACTTTCTAACGTGGAATATTGACAATAACCTTCAAGTTACTTCATTCTCACTTCATGCTGGAGGCCCTTAAATTTTATAACACTCATCCATAATTTAGGAGCCTGATCTACTTTCTTACGGGTAAAGTCTTGGACAATACTATCATTTACTTAGGAGCAGCTTCGTCCTTCGTAGTTGCTTTGCATGACTGTGTCATTTTACTTCATTTTTTGAGGGACATGGCCTCTGCCACATTTAATTTTCCAACACATGGGTTCTCTCCCTCACAGTTTTCTTCCGTTCTTCAATATGCAGCACTATTTCCTCTAACTTAAGTGTTAATTTTACTTTTTCTTTCTTGCCGGACACTTTATGCATAGGATTGTTCAGATGGAGTTTGAAGACAGTGGAATCCATAGGATATATTGGTCTTTGTGACTCCCACAAGGTCTGTTGCCTCTACCCTGGCCAGTGTTTCCACACAAGGGAATGAGAATTCCCCGAAGGAGTCTTCTTAGACTATATTCCAACATTCATTTTAAGGATATATAACGTCTCCCCCGTTGAGTAGTACCTTTTTTCATTTATTATTAACGAATACTTAGGAAAAAATTTTTTTTATTGTGCAAAGTGAAATATTTGATAAAATATATTTCTGGTTCGAGAATTGATTGCAATTGAAATTATCACAAAAGGAATAGGAATGGTATTTAATGGAATAAACCTAGTGAATAGAAAGTTACTTTCTCTGTTGAGAGAGAGAGAGAGAGAGAGAGAGAGAGAGAGAGAGACGAGAGAGAGAGAGAGAGTTGGATAAATGACTATTATTGTCCTCACCCAATAATCTTTCGCCAGCAAATTGATTTGTATAGACTGATTTGTATTTTAAAAGTTTTGGGTGTTCTGAAAAGACCAGACATATATTTGAAAATTTTCGTAAACTTTGAGGACCAAAAGTTTTAAATTTACTAAGTTAAATTGCTTGTTTTTTTATCTAATAAATATGACTGTAATCCGCTTGAACCTCTTTATGACGAGAGATAGAGCCGAGAGAGAGAGAGAGAGAGAGAGAGAGAGAGAGAGAGAGAGAGGAATAAACGGTTATTATAATCGCTCTAGGTACTTCCAACAATATATCGTGCATACATACATACAGACATACATACATACATACATACATATATACAACACACACACACACACACACACACACACACACACACACCCCACACATATATATATATATATATATATATATATATATATAATATATATTATATATATATATATATATATATATTATAATATATATATATTATTATTCGACTACAAATGTCCTTAAACTATCTAATTCGCTCTCCTCGGAATTGATATATTTTCATATATGTAAAGCTAACAAGAGAGGCTATACCGATTCTGACCTTACCACAAATCACCAGTCAAAAACTCGGTTATTCTTAATTCGAATCGTCGATATCCAACCCCGTCTACATTAGCCTAACCATATTAGCCAATTCGAACGTTTGACGAACGTAGCCATTCTATGAATAATTATCACATCACCATGATTCATATGAATTATTCGAGCTACAAATTTGTAGCTCGAATAATATATATATATATATATATATATATATATATATATATATATATATATATATATATATATATATATATACTATATATATAATATGTACGTATGTATCGTAGCTTTGGCTTTGATTTTTGGAACCTTTAATCTGTTGCTTCATAACTGAAACGTAATTCGCTTTGGTGAATCAGAAAATCGTGAATGGCAAAGTTAAGTTGAATTGTAAGTGGTTTCTGTGTCGGATTTTGCCGCCGAACTATTTAACAGTTGTACACTGAATACATCATATTGGATTTGAACGTACAGCTGAGTTGATTTCTTTCCCGTATGTGGTAGTGTATATATTGTTCGTATCAAGTTCTGAAATTGTTTCGAAACATAACTTACTTTCTAACGTGGAATATTGACAATAACCTTCAAGTTACTTCATTCTCATTTTATGTTATGTTAGAGGACCTTAAATTGTATAACATTCATCAATAATTTAGGAGCCTGATCTACTTTTTCGGGTAAAGTCTTGGACAATACTATCATTTACTTAGAGCAGCTTCGTCCTTCGTAGTTGCTTTGCATGACTCGGGTCATTCACTTCATTTTTGCAAGCAGGCCTGTGCCAACTTTAATCTTTCCACACAGGGTTCTCTCCCTCAACAGTTTTCTTCCGTTCTTCAATATAATAGAGCAGCATTTCCTTTAACGTAAATGTTAATTTAACTTTGTCTTTTTTGCCGGATACTTTATGCATAGGATTGTTCAGATGGAGTTTGAAGACAGTGAAATCATTGGGATATTTTGTCTTTGTGACTCCCACAAGGTCTGTTGCCTACCCTACCCGGCTAGTGCTTCCACACATGGAAATGAGAATTCCTCGAAGGAGTCTTCTCAGACTATATTCCAACATTCATTTTAAGGATATACAACGTCTCCCCGTTGAGTAGTACCTTTTTTCATTTATTCTTAACGAATACTTAAGAGAAAATTTTTTATTGTGCAAAGTGAAATATTTGATGAAAATATATTTCTGGTTCGAAAAATTAATTGCAATTGAAATATTATTAGTGGTATTTAATAGAAAAAAAACTTAGTGGATGGAAAGTTAGCTTCTCTGTGAGAGAGAGAGAGAGAGAGAGAGAGAGAGAGAGAGAGAGAGAGAGAGAGAAAATTTTGGATATATGACTAATATTGTCCTCAACCCGATAACTTTCGCCAGCAAACTTGAGTTTATAGACTGATTTGTATTTTAAAAGTTTGGTGTTCTTATGAAAAGACCAGACATACATTTTAAAATTTCGTAAAACTTTGAGGACTAGAAGTTTTTTAATTTACTAAGTTATATTATTTGTTTTTTTTTATCTAAAATGTGACTGTAATTCGCTTAACCCTCTATATTGACGAGACACACACACACACACACACACACACACACACAGAGAGAGAGAGAGAGAGAGAGAGAGAGAGAGGGTTATTATTATCGCTTCAGCTACTTCCCAACAATTTATACACACATCACACATACACACACACACACATATATATATATATATATATATATATATATATGTATATATATATATATATATATATATATATATATATATATATATATATATATATATATATATATATATATATATATATATATATATATAGTATACATAAGCATAATATTTATACAAACATGGAAACAAAACGACACCGGTTAGTGAAACGGTAAAACCACAGTTAATAATAATAATAATGATAATAAACAAGAATTATTTAGAGCAGAAAGAAAATGACTTGAAAGCACACCAAGCCCCATGATATTACCTGCGATTAATGAATGTTACGGCCTCTGAGAGAGGTCCGCTTCAGGTTCGATATGAAATAAATAAAAAAAAATATTTCAACACCAACAGTTGAAACTGGGGATACGAATATAGAAAGAAACACTTACGCAAGAAAAAAAGGTTTTATTTACAAGCTTACTAACAAAGGTAAAATGCAGAATGGTATCTCCTATTTACAGTAAATAAAAAATAAATAATATCTTACACTGCATGAACTGGGGGAACAGTGAGGCAATTCAAATACTTGCTAGTCAATTGGCAATTCGAAGCGATGGCTTCACAAAAGGAGATGGCGATTGACTCCGTATTGCAGAAAATAATCTACTTGTAAGGCAGGAACTCCCCAAAAACCTCTAGCAGGACCTTTTCTTCCCTGAAGTCTGCTCCACGTCGAGATAACACGGTCGCGTCCACTCCTGAAGACGACTAGACCAGTATCCAACCAACGCTCTTTTCTGATCCTTTCGTCGGTCCCTTTCTCTCTTATCTCTCACGGATGATCTCTGCTGCTGCTGATCTTTCACTGATAATCTGATCTGTGGGCTCTTACTGAGGATATCTCTCTGTGACTAACTGGAGTCTCTCTTTTACAAATCTCTGCTGCTGCTGCTACGACCGTCGGCACTCTGGGGCGGAGCCTACGGCGAAAGTCACAGGCTCCCAAGATTTCTAGAAATTCTTAGAAATCTAGACGAGGTATTGCATCAGAAATCGCGGCGTTTCTCACGTCACGACGGCGCCTTACTAGTTCCACCAACACTCCTGCCGATTCTAGAACCATCATGATAACAGGCACCTCCAACACAATGCGCTAACGCCTCCGTGCTGCCGAACTTCTCGAAAATGCGTTCTCCTTTCCTTTATCTTTCTTTGCTAGGAAGCAATTGCCATCACAATGAAGAAGCTCCCAGCATGAAGAGGCACAATATTCCTCAGATCTACCAACGGAACACCGGCCGTCGTCACCTGACACAAGTTTTCGTCAGTCATTAGCTACCATGTTCCCGAGTAATAAGGGGTTTTAATTGGGATTCGGACACGTTAGCGGGTTATGGGAGGTGGTTCTCTCTCTCTCTCTCTCTCTCTCTCTCTCTCTCTCTCTCTCTCTCTCTTTCATTAAAGGGAAGAAGAAAAATATGTGAACAGTACGAGAGGAAGGACGGGAGACATAATCGAGAACGCTAGATCTTGATATCGGTGAACGAAAAAAGCTGATCGATGGCGTCCTCGATGAGGGCGGACATCCCTACCAGTCGAATTCACCAGCACAAATCATTAAAAAAAATTTTTCCCTTCTCCTCTTGTACGGATCCCAGATGTTATCTGTTTCTTTCTTAATACATCCGTCGGAGGCCTTATACACCACCGAGTCGTTATGCTTTTTTTCCCGTTAGATTCAAGATGGTATCAGGTCCCTGCGCCTTTTGCCCTTCTAGCTTTCCGTCATGTCACTGTTGCGTCATCGTAAGTCCAAGAAGGCGATTAGATACGTTTTTCATGGGAACTGGAGAGGATATTTCACTCGGTCCTGAAACTCTTGCATAAGTAGTCGACGTCTTCCTCGGTAGCTTTTCCCTCTGGTATCGCCAAATACAGAGTTGATAATTGGTTTAATTACAGTGTATACAGAAAACCAATATCCATTTCCGTCTATGAACCATCTATTTTGGTGAAGGCCATGATGCAATAAAATTTAACAACATTAATGATGGATCAGAATTAATCAGAAATACATACCAAAACTGTAAACATCTGATATGGTTTTAGACTATTCATTAGCAGCGGCAAAGAAAAAAAAATCAAGATAACACAACAGCAGTGAAATGAATAACAGTAACACCTACTCGCACTACCTTATTGTAGTTATAATTTTGAAGAAATTGTATTTCTTCTGAAGAACTTTTGAACGGATAACATTATCGTCCCGTGCCTCGGCATCTCACTATAACTCCATTAACTCCTGGTGTCTGTCTATATCTGTATCCTCTCGAGTGACCTCTTTGTGTCTGAAAACAATCAGTAACGCAAGCATTCCCAACCTTACACTAACCCTTTTCCGTTACCGTTTCATTCATTTATCTCTCGTCAATCCTCCAACTGCTCAATCTATCAACCTGGGACTGCTTTTAGTTCATGAAGGATTAAATGTTCTCTTTCGTCACTTTATTCCTGGACTTTCCATCGTTTCTCCTGATACAAAACCTTTCATGTGCTCATTCCTCCACTTTCAATTTATTCTGTATTTGCTTGCATAAAACGCTACAGTTTAATAAATACGGCTTTGGATATGACGGACTTTTGAAACAGGCAGGAGACAAAGATCTTCCATATTCAAATAGCTTTTATGGTTCTATTTACAAAAGATTTTCAGACGTAATCGAAATGTCTAATTGCCTTGGACACGTACATGCTTTCATAAAGAGAGAGAGAGAGAGAGAGAGAGAGAGAGAGAGAGAGAGAGGAGAGAGAGAGAGAGAGAGAGAGAGAGAGATTAATCGAATCAATTTACAAATCACTCCAATATAGTTAGTTTAATAATAATAAACTTTTCGCATTCCCTCTTGGTGGACCATCTTCATTAGTGGCTTAGAAAGATCACAGCCAACACTATAAAGAGACGCGAAATAATCTTATTTGATAAGGGGGATGGGGGTCGGGGGGACGAGTTACAATGTAAACAAGACCCTGTATTACGCTGGAATGCGAACAGACTCCTTTTTAAAGGGTTTATACACAATTCTGGCGCATTTTATTAGGGCAAAGGGCAAGTAATCAATAAACCAGCCTTGTTTTGCTTTAAGCCTTAAAAATTGCGTTTGGTATGTGGAATAGAAAACAAAATTATAGTTCCTTTAAAATAATGATGTTCTTAGAGTCAGGACAGAAGGAATATCAGATTCTTACCTTAGAAAAGTAGACCGCGAGATAAGTACACACCATGCAAAATTAAATTAGCTATTTGAAGGATTTTTAGTACAAGATTTTCAACGTCTATCCTGTTAAAAAGTATTTTTTAGAATCATTATAACGTTGCAGTTATATTTGCACGTCTGATGTTAGCAGGAAAGCTATACAGGCAATGGCGGGCGACCATCTGTAATCGGTGTGTGATACTGATTCATTCACTTATTTTTTCATCTTATGCCAATTTGTTTTTCACGTCTTCCTCTGGGATACTTACCCTTCAAAAACCGGTATGTAGTTATTCAATCCTTGTCTGCCCGTTTGGTAGGAAACGAGACCAGAAGTAAGAAAAATAAAAACTTTTCTGATAAATATTTATTTTGACTGCATAGTTAACGGAATGTTATTACTCTCAAATTTTTTAATACAGGAATATTAGGATGAGAACTTGATCGAAACTTCTTGCACATACACTTAGGAATAATATTGAGAGAGAGAGAGAGAGAGAGAGACGAGAGAGAGAGAGAGAGAGAGAAGTTAAGTTTTGGAATCATGAAAAGCCAGAAGTCGCCCCCTTGGAATAACTTTCACCAAAAAAAAGTCGGGAAAATCTCCCGAGCGATTACAACTCCCGAAGAAATCAAACATTTGCAGAATTAGGTCGTTATCGAATACCAGAAGTTATAATCTCCTTTATAATGAATAGATTTACGAATTAATGAGGGCAATATATTTCGCTTGGCAGAGAGAGAGAGAGAGAGAGAGAGAGAGAGAGAGAGAGAGAGAGAGAGAGAGAGAGAGAGAGAGGATAATATAGTAGAGAGTAATAATACCAATAGTAATTAAAATAAAGAGCGAAATCTAAGAGCTGTAGGATAGTCATTAGAAGTATAGTGAAAATTTAAAATTCACAATATACTTCTCATTTACTATTATCAGAGAGCTGAACAAATTATTTGGAACTCTCAGTAATAGTATTAATAAATATAAGTATATGCTTCATTAATGCTTATGATATTCACTGCGAAAATACCACCACAATGTAACCAGATACCAAGTTCCACATATTCTGAATCCGACGGGGAAATAGGGACTTACTTGTATACAACGTTTTCTTGAAAAAGAGCAAGGTATTGTATTTATCAAGTAGAATTAGGACTCCACAGCATAAAAAAAACAAACATGTGGGAGACAGACAACTTGGATTGCATGTGCAGGAATTATATGAAAACTGCTTAGGGAGCGTTGGTATCAGAGGTAAAATCAATTAATCTCTGTTAGCCTTTATGACGAATTTATCTGTGTTAAGGCTCTTGTGGGTTTATGGTACACTAATTTCTGGTGTTTGCAACGTTGTTTTTTATGATAATGTTGCAGCTCTGCAACAAGCAAGAGGAAATTTAACAAGAACTTTATTAGATTATATTGTCATCCCCTGGTAAATTACAAAGGAGGAAAATGATCCTGGGGGTGACGGGTGCCTGACTAGGAGTGGCCAACCAAGTTTTCGCTTACTCAGGGAGTAAGCCTACAGACTACTTTGTCGTTGTTGTTGTTGGGGGGCGTAGGAAAGTTCTAAGGAAGAGCCTAAAAAGGTCTGAGAAAGGTGTTTCGTTGACTTAAAGATACAGGAATTCTAGGATAGGATATTTATGGTTTATTATTAGAATGCAACTGTAAAGAATAAATGTGCATTGTTAAACAGTACAGGAAAATTGTTTCTAATAAAATACAGCCATGTATTTTAATTTTCTATGGTGAAACAAGGCTCTATTTGACCATAGATTTGACCACATTTTAATTTATGTTAAAAGTTATGATTATAATATTAACAACTTATGCGTGAGGGAAAATCTTGCACTCGTCTTGAGTAAGCTAATTTCCTTGTTGGACGAGTCAATTACATGCCCGACTACCGATCTCTGGGTCCGGGTTTGATTCCCCGTTCTGGTGATAGAAATTCATTTCTCAATGTGGTTCAGATTCCACAATAAGCTGTAGATCCTGTTGTTAAGTAACGGAATGGTTTCTAGCTACATAAAAAAAAATCTAATCATTGGGGCCAGCCCTAGGAGAGCTGTTAATCAGCTCAGTGGTCTGGTAAAACTAACATATACTTAGCTTTACTTTTCTCGAGTAAGCTGGAAGTCGGATCATGCCTTGTTATGATTACTGCGGAACAACTCGCTTATAAAATGTTTCATCTCGAGACGATGAACGAAGTCTTTTTTGAACCAAGCGAAAGAGTTGAAGCTTAGATTTGGGTGGCTGGGCATCAACTTTTGAAACAGATTCAGGAGTTAAACAAATGAGGCAGGACTTAACATTCAGAGGATGTCGATTGTCTTGTAGATCGGTATCCGAAAAGTATTTTACAATTGAGAACCTGGAATGACAACAATTAAGGAGATAGAAATAACGGAAAGGAAACTAAAATAAAATTAAATTAAATAAAAAATAAACAGAAATTAGGCTTTTTCTTCAAGATAGTTGTTATTCCACATGAACATGAAACATTAACCCCGCAAAAGCTTCCAAGTAGCATCCATTAGAGGATGTCTATCATCCTGATCTAAGAATTTATGGACGACTTTTCGTCAGTCAATTGCCACCTCCTTCCAGAGCAACAAGGAACTTTAATTAGGAGTAGGATTCGTTAATGGTAAAACGTGGGTGGCTCTTAACTAAGGAGGAGAGAGTTATGTTTGGTGGTTAAAGTACTGGTGAATGAGGTGCTTTAAGACTTTCTTGAGCCACAGGCAGATACGTTTGCCTGGTGGGTGGTGTCATTCTCAATATACGTAGGTATACTTTGTATTCTTTGCCAGATTTACCACCAATATACAAATACATACATACATACATACATACATACATATATATAATATATATATATATATATATATATATATATATATATATATATATATATATATATATATATATATATATATATACACGCACATATAGCTTACATATGTATGTAGTTTGTGGTATATGTGTTTTAAGAAACAAAATAAAACATCAACACTGTGAATAATAATAATAATAATAATAATAATAATAATAATAATGCTAGGACAGTTCTTGTGACAGTTGACTGATCGAAAGCAAAGGCACAAATGTAGACCTTTCTCATTACTTCTCTCGCTGACATATAAATGTTGTTGGAACTGAAGACGTCTTTCATCAGTCAGCCATCCTGGACATCAAAGCTTTTCCGGTCCAACACTTCTTCCTGAATCATGTTTTAGACTGCACTTTCCCACCTCTTTCCTTCTCCCTCTCAAGACTTCGGAATTAGACACCCCCTCTTTTTTTTAAATCTGTCCTCCTTCAGTTTGTCTCCGAGGCGAAAATTTATGAGACTAAGTCTTGCCTCAATATTCCAACCGCCAAAATATAAATTGATTTAAAATCACGTGAAAGGATTTTGTAAATCACTATCTTCTGTCATTAGATCTCTGCTCTATAGATGCTAAAGTCTGCTAAATCACCTTTTCTGTTTATAGAAGCCTAATGATCTCATCCTTAGTTCGTTAGGCAGGTTTTTAATATCACTCTCTCAAGAAACTATGTTTTGGAAGATGCACAGAACCCCCTCCGAATATTTCAAATCCTTAAATTTCGGGATAAATTGTGACTACGAACTGCAATAATTTTATATATATATATATATATATATATATATATATATATATATATATATATATATATATATATATATATATATATATATATATATATAATCTATATACTATATATATATATATATATATATATGATTATATATTAAATATATATATATATATATATGTATATGTATGTATATATATATATATATATATATATATATATATATATATATATATATATATATAGAGAGAGAGAGAGAGAGAGAGAGAGATAGAGAGAGAGAGAGAGAGAGAGAGAGAGAGAGAGAGAGAGAGATGAATTTTCTTTCAAACCATGATACTGATTAAATCTTTTGGTTTTACGTGCCTTTGTAACTGCGCCAAATCAAGCTATTAGGAGTAAAGGATATTTCATAAAATGGCAAAGAACATATACATAGCTCTAAATGATTAGTATCGTCATATTAGGGTATAACTGAATGGTGTCTCTCTTACATGTAGTGCTCGGATGCCAATTCGGTGGTCCGAAGTTTGTTTGAATCCTGGCTCGGCCAACGAGGAATCAGAGGAATTTATTTCTGGTGATAGAATTCATTTCTCGATATAGTGTGGTTCGGATCCCACAATAAGATGTAGGGCCCGTTGCTAGGTGACCAATTGGTTCCTAGCAAAGTAAAAATATCTCATCCTTCGGCCCATCCCTAGGAGAGCTGTTAATATATCTGGTTTGTATCAGAGTCGAGAAGTTTAGAGAGAGAGAGAGAGAGATTTGAAGTTTAGATGTGAGAAGTAGTAACTACAGTTATCCACCTAAAAGTTCAGAAAAAATCTTCCACTGAAACGTGAATCTTTATAAATTCAAATAATCGGTACAACAAAGGCTTGACTGATGCCAACTTATCTCAGGGGATCTCACAGGGTGAAATGTCTTCATTTGTGGCTTCGAAAGGTCGTTCCCAGAACCTTCTTGTCCCTTCCACTCAATTAACGAGGTTTGTAGAGGTAACAATAATCCCCGGTTGATACGGTGGCAGGTACAAGGTAAACAAGACCCTCTATGAAGCCGGAAGACCGAAGGACTCATTATAAAAGACTTCCAGTCGATCCCTACCTTGTGTTGGTTGTGGACTGAGACAGCGTATAACAATTATAGGCCTCCACCCCCCCTCACAGTCCCGTCTATTTTTTTATATTTTTTATTTATTTCCTCGTAGGACAAAAGGACACGACCTTGCGTAGGAGAATAAAAAAAAATATTTCTGGTATCAGCTTATTCCCCAGATCAGTTCTGAGTCACTTTCTGAACTAAGATAGTAACATCACTGGGCTAAGAGAACGTATGCAAAAATAAGAAAGGTTCTTGGAAGTAGGTAATAATAATAATTTTTTGTTCTCGTCTTTTCGTTCTCGTAATAAACTGTCAACGCAAAAGTAGATCTAGAATCCTCAGGGAAAATCTTCTCATAATATCTTTGCTTTCATGACTACATTACCAACAATAATGTTGTTTATTTACATCTTCAATTTACAATTTTCAAAGCAGATGCAATAAAATTGTGCTATACCAAATATTTGAATATGTTTCCGTTTCCCTCTATTGCAAACTTTTTCTTTTGGGTAAGGTTCCAATTTAAATTCAGTGAATCACAACATTCAATATTCTACAACATATTGCCGGGATATCATTTGACTTTACCTTTGTTGGAAATCATCAATATTCATTGAGGTTTTCAGTTGAAACGTTATTGTTTAGAACCATTTCAAAGAACGAAGACAAAGATTCTTAAGTGAAAGTTCAATCTGGTATGAATCTATACATGACTCCGCTGGAATATATCACATCAAGCATGATTGCTATGGAATTACATAATCACTAAGCAATTTCCTCATTATTTTGCGCTTCGCCGACAATTTCGGTAAGTCATGTTTTCCCCTATGTCAGTTTAGTATGAGTGTGTTATCGCCATCTCGAGAATCACTAGAAACAAGGTGTGACCCGACCTCCAGGTTACTCGGGTGCATGCTAAAATCTAAGGTCAAATAGAACCTTGTTTCACCAACGAATATTAAAATAAATACGCTATATTTTATTAGAAATAATGTTTTATTACTGTTAACATGCAACATTATTCACTTTTTACGTTTGCATCTAATAAATAATTCAGGAAAGTATCCTATCCTAAAATTCCCGTATCTCTATCTCGATGCTAAGCACCTTTTTTCAAACCAATTTAGGCTTTTCCATAGACCTTTCCTAACCCCCCCCCCAAAGAACAATTGCAGCAAGAACATCAATAATAATAACAAAGTAGTTGTCGGCTTACTTCCGAGCAAACGAAAATGAAGAGAATTCCTCGAAGTATATTTTTGGGGGGAAATCGACTATAGTTGACTATTAATTGCCATTGAAATATGACGTAGGATATCATTGGAACTGACTGTCAGTCACTGGGATAAGAGATCAATTGGTCGCTTGATATTATCATTCCAGATTCTATACAGAAATATGTTAGGAGGTTGTTTATAGGAATATGGGAATACATTCGGTGATCCTTGCACAGTGTAGTAATATGACGAGTACCATCATTGGCTACTGACTTGTGTTAGGCGAACACAGTGCAAAGAGGCTAGCAAGTAGACAAACAGTTTCGGAGTTAGAAAAATGATAAATTAAGAGAGTGAATGGTGTCAGCAAGTAAAGAACTTAGGTGGTGATCAGAGATAAGAGTACAGTTAAATGGAAGTTTACGAATGTTCTCATATGTGTAATCATAATTGTCCATAGAATATACAGAAAGTTTGTCATGTTAATCAAGTACTTATAAATCTTCCAGATGAGCTGAAAAGTTTGAATTCTAGAAGCCAGTTATTACTTTTACCAACAAAAAAGAATGTCTGGGAATCCTGTTTCACAACAATTAACCTAAACGCCGACTGGACGTATTTTACGTCGACATACAAAAGTTTTTCTAAAAATTCGCGGAAAAATACCTTTAGGCTACCAGCCAAAAACTCTTGAATCACGCGCCTTTGGGGATGCTGGGAGTTCACGGATCAAGGTGTTGTTTTGTTTACAATCGTTACGCAGGCGCGCAAGCGCGAATTTCTTTCTTGCCGCACTAAAAAGTATCTGTGACACTCTCGGAAATTATTTCGTCACTTTGACATAATTTTTTTTTACCATTTTAAAATTAGCCGTTACATGGAGTATTATATATGAAAATGGTGCGCATTTTTATGTAGAATACAAACTAAAAAAATACTCATGATTGTAGCTTTTATCAGTTTTGAGATATTTCATATAAATAACGATAAGTGCCAAAAATTTCAACCTTCGGTCAACTTTGACTCTACCGAAATGGTCGAAAAACGCAATTGTGTAAGCTAAAACTCTTATATTTAGTAAATTCAATCATTTAAACATTAACTTAATTTTGTAACTAATTGGAAGTCTCTAGCACAATATTTCGATTTATGGTGAATTTATGAAAAAAATTTTCCTCACGTCCGCGCGGTAACTCTTCCGAAAATAATCATACATGCGATTGTGGTAATGTTTGCACCATTTTAAATTAGCCGTTACATAAAGTTTTATATATGAAAATGTGCGCAATTTCATGCACAATACAACTAAAAACAACCCATGGTTGTAGCTTTTATCAATTTGAAATATTTTCATATAAAAAATGATAAGTGACAAATTTTCAACCTTTCTCCGGTCAAGTGACTCTACCGAAATGGTCGATAAACGCAATTGTAAGCTAAAAACGCTTATATTCTAGTAATATTCAAGCATTTACCTTCATTTTTGCCAACAAAATTGGAAGTGTCTATACAATATTTCGATTTATGGTGAATTTATGAAAAAAAATAACCTTTCTTTACGTCCGCGCGGTAACTCTTCCGAAAAAATCATACGTGCGATTGTGGTAATGTTTGCACATTTAAATTAGCGTTACATAACGTTTATATATGAAACCGTGCGCAATTTCATGTATAATACAACAACAAATAGTTGAAGGTTGTAGCTTTTCTCATTTTCGAAATATTGCATATAAATCACGATAAATAGAAAAAAAAAAACCACGTTCGGTCAAATTTGACTCTACCGAAATGGTCGAAAAACGCAATTGTAAGATAAAACTCTTACAGTCTAGTAATATTCAGTCATTTATCTTCATCATGAAACAAATTCGAAGTCTCTAGCACAATATTTAAATTTATGGTGAATTTTAAAAAAAAAACAAAAAAAAAATTTCCTTCCCTCTGCGCGCGGATTCTCCGCCAAAAATCTCCGAAATGCGTAAGTCCATTCTCGGAATATTTGCTCCGTTTCATATTAGGCATTCATAGAGTTTATATATGAAAATGTGCACAATTTCATGTAGAATAAAACGCAAAATATTTGAAAGTTGTACTTTCTTATTTCCGAAATAATTGCATATAAAGAAATATATATAAAAAAAAATTCGACATTCGGTCAACTTGTTTAACTCGTCAGATATGGTCGAAAACTGCATTTGTAAGCATATTGTTCTTACAGTATAGTTAATATTCAATCATTTGTCTTCATTTTGAAAGAAATTGGAAGTCTCTAGGACAATATTTAGATTTATGGTGAATTTGAAAAAAATATGTGTTTACGTCCGCGCGTTACGAATTCATGCATTATTTTGTGGATAAGTATTCTCGTGTTGTTTTTTATATCGTTTTACAATTTGTTATATACCAAAATGATCGCAATTAGTGTAAATTGACAACGAAAAAAAAAAGTAACTTGTTACCTTAACCGTTTTGCGCACAGCGCGAATTGAATTACAAACTTATATATGAAATTTCGTTTTGCCCCGCTATCATAGATCGCATTTATTTGATATATGATAATGATAATTATTTTCATTTTTGATGGTTGCATACTAAACTTCAGGCAATGACAAAAAAAGGAGCCAAAAATGAACTCTTAATCTTCAAAAACTAAGCGCGCTATGATTTTTTGAAAAAAATATTTTTTTCCGCTCCCGCGCTCACTCTGAACAGTCTCCGGCATACGGGAGACATTTTTTTTTTTTTTTTTTTTTTTTACCGCTTCGGCGTTTAAAGGGTTAAACTTGTCAACCATTATAAATACAAGGTTCTTTTAAGTTGTAACTTATAGGAGGCAAAAACTGGTTTTAGGAATATCAAGTGTTGGTTCCCAGATAACAACCTGAACCCCTGGAGACCTGTAAGACCTTCACTTATTTTAGTTAGGGACTATATCTGGTATATTGGTTCACAGGAAAATTGAGAAAATTCTCAGTGAACTGAAACCTATGGGTTCCCAATCTAACTTTTATTTTCGATAAGCCATGACAAAAGTGACCAAGTTATAGCTTTGAACAACATATTGTT
>NC_087201.1:16398796-16431296 GCF_015104395.2 Macrobrachium nipponense
GAGGAATAACCTGATAGCAGAAAATATATTTTCTTATTCTCCTACGTAAGGTCGTATCCTTTTGTCCTACGAGAAAAAAAAAAAAAAAGGGGGGGGGGGGGGGGGGGGTGGGGGGTGATTAGGTGGAGGCTTCTATAACTGTGACGTTAGTCTCAGAACACAACCAACACAATTTAGGATCGAATGGTAGTCTGCTATAATGAGCCTTCCGGTCTTCCGGTTCATAGAGGTCTTGTTTACCTGTACCTGCCACTGTATCAACGGGGATTATTGTTACCTCTACAAACCTGTTAATAATTGAGTGTGAAGGGACAAGAAGGTCTGGGATCGACCTTCGAAGCCACAAATGCAAGACATTCAACCCTGATAGGATCCCTGAGATTATTTTGGCATCAGTCAAGCCTTTGTTGTACGATTATATTGAATGTATAAGGATTCACGTTTCAGTGGGAAGATTTTTCTCTCTGTTGAATTAGGTGGATAACTGTGGTTACTCTTCCCATGTCTAAACTTAAAATCTCTCTCTCTCCTCTCTCTCTCTCTCTCTCTCTCTCTCTCTCTCTTATCTCTCTCTCTCTCTCTCTCTAAGCGTCGTTTTATTTATTTATACACACTTCACAGATACATGTCGACTCTGATAAAACCAAATATGTTTATACCCTAATATGACGATGTATCCTTAAAGCTATCTTTTATATTCGTTGCCTTTTCATGAAAATATCTGCCCCCTAATTGCTTGATTTGGGCATTCTACAAAAAAGTATGTGAAAATTAGATTTAAAATACAATTTCATCTCTCTCTCTCTCTCTTCTCTCTTCTCTCTCTCTATATATATATAATATATATATATATATAATATATATATATATATATAATATATATATAAATATATATATATATATATATATGTGTAATTATATATAATATATATATATATATATATATCTATAATATATATATGATATATATATATATATACATAAAAACTTATGCAGTTTTCTCGTTCGGAGTCACAATTTAGAAGAAAATCTACAGAATTGAAAAGATTCAGAGGGGGGCTCTGTGGCAAAATTCTTGTTCAACGACTTAGTTCTTGCGAGAAAGTGTAATGTTCAACCCTTACCTAACGACTAGGAATGAGATCATTGGAGTCTATAAACAGAAAATGCGATTTAACAGACTTTAGCATCTATAGAGCAAGAAGAACTAATGACAGGAGATAGTGGTTTACAAAATCCTTTCGTGTGATTTGAAAACAGTTTCTATTTGGCGACGGTTGAGGCAAGACTCTGTCTCATAAAATTTTCGTCTCGGAGAGAAACTGGAGGAAGACAGATTTAAGAAAAAAAAAGAGGTTTATAATTCTGAAGTCTTGAGAGGGAGAAGGAAAAAGGTGGGAAAGTGCAGCTAAACATAATGGAAGAAGATTTGGACCGGAAAATCTTTGACGTCCAGATGGCTGACTGATGAAAGACGTCTTTAGTTCCAACAGCCTTTATATGTCAGCGAGAGAAGTAAGAGAAGGTTTACATTTGTGACTTTGCTTTCGATGTGTCAACTGTCACAAAAACTGTCCTAGCATTATTATTACTATTATTATTATTATTATTATTATTATTATTATTATTATTATTATTATTCACGGTTGTTGGTGTTTTATTTTGGTTTCTTAAAAAAACTCTATACCTTCATACATGCAAACTCATACACACAAACATACATACATATGTAAGCTATATTATATATATATATATATATATATATATATATATATATATATATATATATATATATATGATTTTGACGGTAAATCTGGCGAAGAATATAAAGTATACCTGTGTATATTAAGAATAACACCACCCACCAGGCGAACGTATCTGCTTGTGGCTCAAGAAAGTCTTACAGCACTGTAACTGTTATCTCGCCTCATTCACCAGTACTTTAACCAATAGACATAACTCTCTCCTCCTTGGCTAAGAGCCACCCACGTTTTACTATCAACGAATCCTACTCCTAATTAAAGTTGCTTGTTACTCTGGAAAGAGGTGGCAAATGACTGACGAAAAGTCGTCCATAAATTCTATGATCAGGATTATTGACATCCTCTAATGGATGCTAGTTGGCAGCTTTTGTGTGGTTAGTGTTTTATGTTTATGTGGAATCTCAACTATCTTGAAGTAAAAGCCTAATATTTTGTCCAATTTCTTTTTTTTTATTTTATTTTATTTTATTTCAGTTTCCTTTCCCTTATTTCTATATCCTTATTCTTGTCATTCCAAGTTCCCATTTGTAAAATACTTTTAGGATACCGATCTACAAGACAATCGACATACTCTGAATGTTAAGTCCTGCCTCATTTGTTAAACTCCTGAATCTATTTCACAAGTTGATGCCCAGTCACCCAAATCTAAGCCTCAACTCTTTGGCTGGGTACAAAAGAGGCTTCGTTCCTCGTATCGAGACTTTGAGGAACATCCTCTCTATGTTCAACAGGCGCAGAAACATTTTACAGGAGATGTGTTTCTCAGGAATCATAACAAGGCGTGATAAGACCTCCAGCTTACTCGACAAAAGTAAAGTTAAGCATAGACCACTGAGCTGATTAACAGCTCTCCTAGGGCTGGCCTGATTTATTAGATTTTTTTTATGTATCTAGATACCATTTTGTTACTTAGCAACAGGACCTACAGCTTATTGTGGGACCTAAACCACATTGAGAAATGAATTCCTCTGATTTCGCGTTGGCAGAGCCGGGAATCAAACCCGGACCCTGAGATCGGTGGTCGGGCACGTAACCGACTCGTCCAACAAGGAAATTAGCTTACTCAAGACGAGTGCAAGATTTTCCCCTCATGTGTAAGTTGTTGATATTATATTCATAACTTTTAACGTAAATTAAAATGTGCTAAAATCTATGGTCAAATAGAGCCTTGTTTCACCAACTAAAATTAAAATAAATATGTTATGTTTTATTAGGAATAAATTTTCTGCACGGTTTAACACGCACATTATTCATTTTTCACATTTTCATTCTAATAATAAACCACAAATATCCTATCACAGACCTTTGTTAGCTCTTCCTTAGACCTTTCCTATGGCCCCAAAAACAAAAGAACAATAACAAGAACAACAACAATGACAAAGAAGTTTGTATTTGTTTTGCCACTCCTATAGGTTGGGCCCGTCACCCCAGGATCATTTCCCTCTTTTCTAATTTACCAGGGGATGACAATATAATCTAATTAAGTTTTTGTTAAATTTCTTCTTGCTTGTTGCAGAGCTGCAACATTATCCCCAAAAAACAACGTTGCAAACACCAGAAATTACTGTACCATAAACCCACAAGAGCCTTAACACAGATAAATTCGTCGTGAAGGCTAACAGAGATTAATAGATTTTACATCTGATACCAACGGCCCCTATGCAGTTTTCATATAATTCCTGCACATGCAATCCAAGTTGGCTGTCTCCCCACATTTGTTTGTTCTTTTTTATGCTGCGGAATCCTAATTCTACTTGATAATTACAATACCTTGCTTTTTTTTTCAAGAAAACGTTGTATACAATAAGTCCCTATTTCCCCTTCCCCGTTAGAGTCAGAATTTGTGGGACTTGGTATCTGGTTACATTGTGGTGGTATTTTCGCAGTGAATATTATAAGCATTAATGACGCATATACTTATTTTTGTTACTGCTATTAGTGGAAATAATCCCGAACATTACTGAGATTTCCAGAGAATCGGTTCAGCTCTCTGATAATAGGAAATGAGAAAGTCTATTGTGAATTTTAAATTTTCAATACACTTCTAATGACTTTATTCTATAGCTCTTATGAGTTCGCTCTTATTTTAATTGATATTGACATTACTACTATTATCTCTCTCTCTCTCTCTCTCTCTCTCTCTCTTCTCTCTCTCTCTCTCTTTCTGCCAAGCGAAATACATTGCCCTCATTAATTCGTAAGCCCATTCATTATAAAGTAAATTATACCTTCTGGTATTCGATAACGATCTAATTCTGTAAATGATTGATTTCTTCGGGAGTTGTAATCGCTAGGGAGATTTTCCCGACGTTTTTTTTGGCAGAAAGTTATCCCAATGGGGGCGACTACTTGCTTTTCATACCACCTCCCAACACCCACCTCTCTCTTCTCTCTCTCTCTCTCTCTCTCTCTCTCTCTCTCTCTACAAAGTGTATGTGAAAGAAGTTTCGATCAAATTCTCATCCTAATATTCCTGTATTGAAAAATTTGAGCGCAATAACATTCTGGTAACTATGCAGTCAAAATAAATATTTATCAGAAAAGTTTTAATTTTTAAAAATTTTCTTACTGCTGGCCTCGTTTTCTACCAAACGAGGACAAGGATTAATTCTACTATACCGGTTTTTGAAGGGTAAGTATCCCAGAGGAAGACGTGAAAAACAAATTGGCATAAGATGAAAATAAGTGATTGCAATCAGTATCACACACCGATTACAGATGGTCGCCCGCCCATTGCATATACGCTTTCCTGCTAACATCAGACGGTGCAAATAATAACTGCAACGTTATAATGATCTAAAAAAATGCTTTTTAAAATAATTTCTATACTTAGGAAAGTCATGTTGAAAATCTCTTGTACGTTAAAAATCCTTAAATAACTAACTTTGTTTTTGTTTGCGCTGTACTTATCTCGCAGTCTACTTTTCTAAGGTAAAGAATCTGATATTCCTCCTGTCCTGACTCTAAGAACATTATCATTTTAAAGGAACTATAGTTTTTTTTTCTTTCTATCCCACATACCAAACGCAATTTTAATCCTTGACGCAAAACAAGGCAGGTTTATTGATTACTTGCCATTGGCCTTAATAAACGGCGTCGGAATTGTGTATATAAACCCATTAAAAACGAGTCTGTTGGCATTCCAGCGTAACATAGGGTCTTGTTTACATAGTAACTGGTCCCCCACCCCCCCGACCCCCCACCCCCCTTATCAAATAAGATATTTCGCTTCTCTTTATAGGTGTTGGCGTTGATCTTTTATAAAGCCACTAATGAAGAGGGTCCACCGGGAGGGAATGCGAAAAAATTATTATTATTAAACTAACTATATTGGAGCGATTTGTAAATTGATTCTCTCTCTCTCTCTCTCTCTCTCTCCTCTCTCTCTCTCTCTCTCTCTCTCTCTTTATAAAAGCATGTACGTGTCCCATGCAATTAGTCATTTCGATTACGTCTGAAAATCTTTTGTAAATAGAAGCATCAAAGTTATTTGAATATGGAAGTCTTTTGTCTCCTGCCTGTTTGAAATCTCCGTCATATCCACAGCCGTATTTATTAAACTGTAGCGTTTTATGCAAGCAAATACAGATTAAATTGCAAGTGGAGGAATGAGCACATGAAAGGTTTTGTACAGGAGAAAGGATGGAAGTCCAGGAATAAAGTGACAAAAGAGAACATTTAATCCTTCCTGAACTAAGTGCAGTCTTAGGTTGATAGATTGAGCAGTGTGGAGGATTGAAGAGAGATAGATGAATGAAACGGTAACGGAAAAGGGTTAGTGTAAGGTTGGGAATGCTTCCGTTAATGATTGCTTTCAGACACCAAGAGGTCAAGAGGATAGAGATATGGACAGACACCAGGAGTTAATGGAGTTACAGTGAGATGCCGGAGCACGGTATGATAATGTGATCCGTTCAAAAGTTCTTCAGGAGATAGATTTAATTTCTTCAAAATAATAACTACTACTATAAGGTAGTGGGAGCAGGTGTTTACTGTTATCCATTTCACTGCTCTTGTTGTTATCATGAATTTTTTTTTTTTTTTTTGTTTTTTTTTTTTTTTTTTTTGCCGCTCCTAATGAATAGCCTAAAACCATATCAGAATGTTTACAGTTGTGTCTGTATTTCTGATTAATTCTGATCCTTCATCAAGGTGTTAAAGTAGCTTCTTGGTTTCATAAAAAAATTATTATCAACTCTATATTTGGCGATACCATAAGGAGAAGCTACCGAGGAAAACGTCGACTACTTATGCAAGAGTTTCAGAACCGAGTGAAATATCCTCTCCAGTACCCATGAAAAACGTATCTAATCACCTTCTTGGACTTACGATGACGCAACAGTGACATGACGGAAAGCTAGAAGGGCAAAAGGCGCAGGGACCTGATACCATCTTGAATCTAACGGAAAAAAAGCAAAACGACTCGGTGGTATATAAGGCCTCCGACGGATATATTAAGAAAAAGATAACATCTGGGATCCACACAAGAGGAAAAAGAAAAAAGAAAATTTAATGACTTCGTGCTGGTGTATTCGACTGGTAGGGATGTCCGCCTTCATTGAAGACATCATCGATCAGCTGGTTTTCGTTCATCAATATTAAGAAGATCGAGCGTTCGTCGATTATATTCCCGTCCTTCCTCTCGTACTTCACAGATTTTTCTTCTTCCTTTTAATGAGAGAGAGAGAGAGAGAGAGAGAGAGAGAGAGAGAAACCACCTCCCATAACGCGCTAACGTGTCCGGATCCCAATTAAAACCCCTTATTACTCGGGAACGAGGTAGCTAATGACTGACGAAAACTTGTCATAATGAAAAATGTGTGAGGTGACGACGGACGGTGTTCCGTTGGTAGATCTGGGGAATATTGTGCCTCTTCATGCGGGGAGCTTCTTCATTAATCGCAGGTAATATCTTGTGGCTTGGTGTATGATCAGTCCTTTTGTTTCTGCTCTAAATAATTCTTCTTTTATCATTATTATTTTTAACAATTTCATTATTACCGTTTCCTGTCTGGTGTTTTTTTGTTTCTGTGCTTCATAAATTATGCTTGCGTATATATATATATATATATATATATATATATATATATATATATATATATATATATATATATATATATATAAATGCAGGTATATTTTGTTAGAAGTACCTGGAGCGATCATAATAACCCTTTATTCCTCTCTCTCTCTCTCTCTCTCTCTCTACTCTCTCTCTCTCTCTCTCGCTCTCTCGTCAATATATGTTGTGACGCCAGATATAACTACATCTCAATCAATCTCGTCAATAGAGTGTTAAGCGGATTATAGTCATATTATTAGATAAAAAAACAAAACAATAATTAAATAGTAAATTAAAAACTTCTAGTCCTCAAAGTTTACGAAATTTTCAAATATATGTCTGGTCTTTTCAGAACACCCAAAACAACTTTTAAAATACAAATCAGTCTTATAAACTCAAGTTGTGGCGAAAGTTATCGGGTAAGGACAGTAATAGTCATATATCCAACTCTCTCTCTCTCTCTCTCTCTCTCTCTCTCTCTCTCTCTCTCTCTCTAATCCTACTTTGTTATAGAAATTTGTCAGTAAAGCAAGCTTTTAAAAATACCTTGCTATGATATGCATGCTAAATGTCTGCCTCAACTTTTTTAGGTCAAAATCACTCTGCATAACAAATTATTATTATTATTATATTATTATTGTACTTAGGAAGAAGACCCTCTCTCAAGTATACTTTATTAAAAGTAATGGCTACTTCAGCAGCATTACACTTGTAGAGATTCTTCTCTATTTTCCGAATAGCGGCTTTTTCCGTGCTACTTAGACAGGCTAGTAGAGGCGCCTATGGAGGTCATGGATCAAATACAGAGTCAAAATTGGTGTGGGGGGATATATTTGAATTTTACAGATAAACTATGATACCATAGTTATCAAAGTCATTACATATATATATATATATATATATATATATATATATATATATATATATATATATATATCTCTCTCTCTCTCTCTCTCTCTCTCTCTCTCTCTCTCTCTCTCTCTCTCTTTCTTGAAGCGAGCTTTCGTCTGGAGCTGCCAGACATCCTCGGGCTGGGAAGCTGAGGGTGGACTGATCTTGGAGCGGTGTCCGTCCTCGTTTATATTTGGAGTTGACAGCAGGGGGTCTTCCCCATGCTGATCTACTATTGGCTGGTTGCGGTAGGTCTTCGTTTTATTATTATTATTATTATTATTAGTATTATATAAGTGTATCACATTACCGTGATTCATATACATATATCGAAACTACAAATGTCCTTTAATATCTAATCGCTCTACCTCGCAATTAATATATATTTTCATATATGTGCGCGAAAGGTATTTCAGGTGGGAGGCGGCATGAACTTATATCTCTTGCGGTGTCGGGGTGTGGTTTAAGGCTTCACTGCCAGTCCTGGAATTGAGAAGTCGCTGGTTCGCGCCTGTCGATCGCCAATTCCTATTATCGCTTAATAAATTCCCCCTCGGTTAAACATATATGAAAAATATATTAATTCCGAGGTAGAGCGAATTAGATATTACGGACATTTGTAGTTCGATATATATATATATATATATATATATATATATATCTATATATATATATATATATATATATACGTGCGATGGAGATCCATTTTGCCTCTTTATAAACTACTACATGAAAGACAAAAATAAAACAGCATTTATATTAAGGCGAGACTCGAGCTTGTCAGAGTTGATGTCGAAACTATACAGGGAGTCCATGAGTCCCATTACCATTACAGGCAATAATACTTGTAACGGTACTGGGACTTTATGGACACCCTGAAGTACACCTACAATACATGACAATACAGCATTACAAAACAGAGCAAAATAGACGTCACTGGTATTATAAGTTTCATTGGGTATTGTGGCTCTTGGACTACTGCATTCGGGAAGAGAGAAGGCGAAAGATAATTTAACAAGAAGTTCCGTGAATATTCGGACGCAGACAATGCAGCCATTTGGTGTTCCTGAACGACCAAGGGGAAGTCATTCATGCATGGAGGGAGCTTCAGTAGACCGCTGTTGTTCGTAAGTTAAGAAGTTATTGTAACGATACTTGACGTTGTCATGGCGCCTCGCTTCTATTATAACTTCCTGAGCCCTTTATTCCTTTTTTTTTTTTTTTGTTGATTATTGGATTTTTCATGCCCTTTCCTTTTTTTTATTATATTACTTTTTTTGTCTTTTGTTTGTTTGTATGTTTTCCTCACTTTATACCCAGGCAGCTGATATTCAGATTTATTCAATATGAATTATCGCAAAATAAAATAAAATAATAAAATAATAATAATATTAATAATATGAATAATAATAATAATAATAGTAATAATAATATAATAATAATAATAATAATAATAATAATAATAATAATAATTATTATTATTATTATTATTATTATTATTATTATTATTAATTTTATTATGGAAAATTAAATCGACAATAGTATGTCCGTTTGATTTTGTTACTTAAAATACAAAGCAGAAGACCATGCAGGCCATCGAAAGCTTTCGCTTTGTATTTTAAATAAACAAACAGACATACTATGTGGACTTACTTTTCCATTTCATTCACTCATGTGGTTATGGGAGTTTTCTTGAATAATAATAATAATAATAATAATAATAATAATAATTAATAATAATATAATAATAATAATAATAGTGTGCAACTAATTTGTCGTGCTAAGATGCTGCTCTTTCGAACGCGCAAATATTTGTAATGCGTCGGAATGTGTTAATAAACCAAAAAGCAAAAACTTCAACAGAACGAATGATAAATCAGCTGAAAAGAAATATATATAATATATATATATATATATATTATATATATTATATATATATATATACTATATATATATATATATCTGTTTAAGAAGTAAAATACTAGACAGTGAGTGAAGCTTCGACCAAACAATTACAAATATTTTGCGAGTGTCATAATTATAAACTGTTTTAGAATTTGTGCTGAGGAATTAAATTGGTGATGATACTGATTATGCTCAGCATGATACAAATACTGAAGAGCATTAAGAAGTGGTTGGATGTATGTGCATTCAATTTTTTTTTTAGCTAATTACACAGTTATATGAGACAAGAGCTGCTGGCTAAAGGAGAGCTCAACCACATGGACTATTATCAAGGCATAGAATCGGAAAAAATTCCACTGGATGGGGATGAGAATTTATTGATAAACAAGTAAAAATGCGCCGTAGAAACCGAGTTTTCTGTTAAAGGTTAAGTATATCTTAGTTCAACTAGAACACTGAGCTGATTAACAGCTCTCCTAGGGCTGGCCCGAAGGATTATTTTTAGTTAGTTTTTCCTTCACGTGGCTAGGAACCAATTGGTTACTTAGCAACGGGACCTACAGCTTATAGTGGGAACCGAACCACATTATATCGAGAAATGAATTTCTAATCACCAGAAATAAATTCCTCTGGTTCCACAGCGGTAGCCTTGGGGAGGGAACTTGGGCCACCAGATTGAGAGGAGAGTACTTAAACAACTCATCCACTGAGGAACTTAAGAGTTTTATGTATAGAGTATAATAATATAAATAACCATAACCACAGAATAAACTGGAATTTGTCACGTATTATTTATAGCAGCAAATGTCGGTAGTACAAAAGCCAGATGATAGAGGCAGCCGTGATTAAACAAAGACAGGTAATGAACATCTCAAAGGGAGCCTGGGATTCAGATAACAATGCTTAAGAAGATTAAAAAGAAATTAACAGCTGGTGACCTATGGATGGATCTCTTGGTATATATACTGCTTTTTCTGTAATTTTAACTCATTCATTACCACCTGAAGAGAGAGACAGCAGTCTCTGAAATATAGTACCTTTCTGGAAGTACTTGTTTACTTGAGGCATTCTTATAAGGATGTTTTGATTTTTCAACCTGTGTAGTCATATCAGCTCTTTCTCAAACTTGTGAAAAACGGGTCTGATTTCTGGATATGAGTGGAGAAACGTAGAAAGGCAGTTGAATTCCATAATGGGTGAAAAATGACTCATGAAAATGTTCTGTTACAACAGAAATCTATTTAATAAAAGGAGCCCATAAAATCGCCAAAAAACTTTCTATATTTTGTTACTCGCCCAACATAGAGCTGACCACCCATCTCCAGCCAAGCCTAAGTCCGCTCTAAGCAGCATGAGCACACTTATCCAAGCGTGGTCGGAAGATGAACCCGAAGCATGGCTCAATCACATAGAGAATGTGTTTGCCAACTACGCCCCATTCAATTGAAATATCAGTAATATTTAACAAGCACATGAGGGGCAAGGGTTTAATCGCTCTGCGGACTCTGACAACTGCTGAACAAGGGGATCTTGAAGCAGTAGAAGAGTAGTTAACAAAGCTTACGAGATTACACCTGAACACAGGAGACAACGCTGGTGTAGGCTATCTAAGGAAGCCAGATAGTCTTTGATGGACTGGACATCTCACCAAGGGAAAAATTACACTATTAGCTGCATTCCCTTGATGTCAAAATACCTGCAGACCTTTCTGAGCATGTGTAATTGGAGCATTTTTTCTATTATTCTCCAAGTGCACTTGCCACTTATATATATATAAATGACAAACGTCCCACTACCATTGCTGAGTGGCCGTTTGGCAGATGATTGGGAAACTCATTACCCCCACCTCAGCTCTCTCAGCAAGAAGATCACACCTCACAGTTATACATCCTCAACGGCCCAGATTAAGAATGGGTCCACTTCTAAGCCAGTTACATGCAACTTCTACAAACTTCTAGACATTCATGCCCGAAAAAGGCGTAAAATGTCTTTTTCTGCGGGGAGCTGTAACATACATACAAGCTATGTATGCCTCAAGCCCTCAGTTTAGGAAATGTTAAAAGCAACATACTACATTTTTTTTGTAAAGGAAAGCCAGAGGCCACTCATGTCGGCATATGGAAGCCGCATTTCTCAACTCTTTAGTCATTAAAGATTGGTCATGGCAAAATTTGCCTACTTAACTCCTCCCCAAAATCTCCACCTTTCCTACAGCTAGAGAACCTACCATTGTCACACTTTTTTCGATCTGTGTTTTCATCTCAAATATTCATTCCAGGCAAACCATCAGCAGCTCGGAGAAACGCCAGCACCTAAATGTGACAAACAAAGAACAAAGTCAAGGAAAGTCAGATAAAACACGGCTACACCAGCCAGTCGGGAGCATTCTAATAGAAGTAAGGGCGTTGAACAGTTCAGGGTCTCTGCCCGACCGCCTTCCCTCCACAATCTGTATTCCTGTGTAGGGTCAAAGCATCTTTCCCCAAAGTCCATAACCCCAGTCCGGCACTACTTCCCTTCTCCGATCATGTAAGGACCAGGTACAGTTGATATGGAATTTGTTTCGACGCACAGTCCTCTTACTTTATTTCTGCCGCCTCTCATATATAAACTCAATCCCCCATTGCCTCTCCTTCAGAGAATAAGTGAAATGGAAAATATTTGTGACGCGCAACCATAAGTATTCATTCATTTGCTTTCTCATAACAGTGTTAGATTACTTACCCTCTCTGTCTTGAGCAAGTCCCAGTCACATTAATAGCGCTTTAAATCGAGCATTACAGTGCGTTCTTATTTGCAGAATAGGAGACCGTGGAAGTTGTGTGCATATCCAATGTTTCACGGTGCCAAGTTGGTTCATACAACCATCAGTTTCAAGTCCTAGGGTGTAAGATTTAAGAGCTGCTGTTATCTACTATTTTATGATTGGTGATAATTGCAATAATTATTTTATTGCATATATCCCTTTTTCCGTAAGAGCTTGACATTCCCTGGGTTTTATATAGTGGAACTAACTGATGTGTAAACTAACGTAATGCAAGTGCTAGGGAGCTAGTGCCTTTAGCCTCTGTTACATATCCTCTGATTTATATAATAGTAATGTAATTAAGTACAACAATGCTTTTCCCTTGAATCCATTAATTTTTATACATTTTCCCATGTTTTCTGTTGTTACCTGCATGGTTCCCGATCTTGACAGATGTCAGTTAAATTCTAAAGTAAATTGTAGAGTGATTGCAAACGATTCAGAAATCAGATGAAGCTAAGGTAATATCCGGCGTGCCACAAGGTACGGTGTTAGCTGCATTGTTGTTTGTTATTATGATTGCAGACATAGACAGTAATGTTAAAGACTCGGTAGTGAGTAGTTTCGCCGATGACACAAGAATAAGTAGAGAAATTACTTGTGATGAAGATAGGCACTCGCTACAAAGAGACCTAAACAAAATATATGAATGGACAGAGGTAAATAGGATGGTATTTAACTCTGATATATTTGAATAAAAAAATTATGGCGATAAAGAAGGAATGATATAACGAGACAATCACAAATAAGGAAGCAGATGAAGACCTTGGTGTGATGTTGAATAGGAAAATGTTATGCAATGATCAAATAGCAATACTACTGGCAAAATGCTAAGCAAAAATGGGAATGTTGTTACAGCACTTGAAAACAAGAAAAGCCGAACACTTGATTATGCTTTATGAAACGTATATACGTATTCTACTTGAATATTGCAATATGATACGGTACCCACACTAACAAAAGGATATTGCAAAAAGGTTTTTTACAGCTAGAATAAAAGTTAAGGACCTTGACTACAGGGAAAGATTACAATTTTCAAAATTATATAGTCTAGAAAGGAGAAGAGAAAGCTACATGATAAGACAGGAGTGGAAAAAAGATAGAAGGAATTACCAAAAATATCATTAAGCTAAACATATCAGAAAGAACAAGCAGAGGTAGATATAGTGCCCAAAACATTACCAGGAAAAATAAGGAAAGCACACAGGACATTAATCCACTACGCACCAGCATCGATAATACAGTCTCTATTCAATGCGTTGCCGGCTCATCTGAGGAACATATCAGTAGGGAACGTAGATGTGTTTAAGGATAAGTTCGACAGATATCTAAGCTGCATCCCAGACCATCCAAGATTGGAAGATGCAAAATATACCGGAAGATGCATTAGTAATTCTCTGGTAGACTTTAGAGGTGCCTCACACTGTGACAATCCGAACGAGCTGTAAGGTCTGTAAGGTAAGGTACTGTGGAATATGATATAATGTTTTCGAATTCCCAATTATATGGCATCCAGATCGAATAAAGAATTGTTTGATGTTCCTAACAGAGTCTCTTAAAAATCAGTATAGAACAATAAAGAAATTAAAATATATAAAATAAAAAACAACAACAAGGCAGTAAAAAACGGTAAGCATTTTCGGACAAAGTTTCACAAGAGAATGAGAAAGTAAATTATCATAAATATCAGTATTGACACTAAAATCATGTAAAATGTGTTACTATTGAAAATTATTCTCAAGCCAAGAGGAAGCATAAACGCTTCCACTAACATATTACATATCATGCTCAAGACAGCTGTAATATTAAGTTCGAATTCGTCAATTCAACAATAGCATCCGATTTTCCATTTTACTGATTTTTATTTGCTTTTAATCTATTTCAACGACATATAGATACAAAATAATTTCTCACGGCAAAAAATACTCCACATTTTTCTGATGCCTGGTCTACTATGCGCAAATTGGTACTTAATTTACGTTCACAGAAATATACATCTTTAACAGTTTATTTTCATAGATTGACAGGAAAAAGACTTGGTAATGATACCTTACCTTTCCTTGTCTCGCTTAATTACACTTGTCTTTGGAGTGACAAGATATCAGCAAATAACGATAACTCAAGGCCCTGCACTCGCCCTTCATTAGGCACAATAGGTTTAACGCCGTTCGCGTAAATACTACGCCTCCTGTCCTCGGAATTCATCACCCCCTGTGACAATGAACGAGCAGGGAAACTGCTGCTACGATGAACAAATTTGCAAAGCCTTCAGCATCACAGTTGAAGCTGCGCACTCATCGAGGCAGGGGGGCGAGGACGAGGAAGTGATATACAGGCATACAGACATACAGACAATGGTGGAGGGCCATCCCTCAGGCGTCAAGAGCTCCTTACACGAGCAATAAAATCGTCCAGTGTAAACACTGACCCTCCTTTCACTGTGAATGGGATGCTGTCTTTTTCTTTTTCTTCTTTTGTGGCCCGTTTTCACTTCGGCACTTGAAAAAGGCTCCTCGAGAAATAGCCCGGACGGGTTTGATATTGTGTCAGAAGTAATTAGAAGACCCGGGGCCAGCGTTCCATCGTTTCATTCGAGTGCCCTCCTTTGATTCAGTGAATTTTAGCGTCTTCAAGTAATATAGCAGACAAGCTGCTGTTACGCTTTTATAAGGGATTTTTAAGGTTACAAAAAATCTGTAAGATAAATCTCGTATAACAAGCAACACTCGCAAATTGTGACCCTGTTAATGCCTCCAATCTTTCTTGCTACAAGCCTTTGTTGCGGTTTGCGTTGCTTGTCGCTTACTCGGGGAGTAAACCTACAAACTATTTTGTTGTTGTTGTTGTTGTTGTTTTTCTTCTTGCTGGATTAGAAAAGATCTAAGGATAAGCCTAAAACGGTCTGAGAAAGGTGTTTCGCGTTGAGTTAAAGATACAGGAATTTTAGGATAGGATATTTATGATTTATTTATCAGAATGAGAATGTAGAATATAAATAGTGTGCATGTTAAACAATAAAAAAAACAATTATTCCTAATAAAATATAGCGTATTTATTTCAATTTTAGTTGGTGAAACAACGCGCTATTTGACCGTAGATTCTAAGCAGCGCCCCGATAACCCTGGAGGTCAGATCACGTCTTGTTACATTACACTCAGTAATATAATAGCCGGGCAGTGGATTAGACTTCGTCGTCTCATCCGCTTTTGCGTTACCGAAAGGTCAGTTGTTATGTTTCTAACGTTGGGAAAAATAATATTGGACTGGTAATCATGCAACTAGTCACTTTTAAAATTCATCCATGTACCGAATTCTGGATCACTTTCATTTCCTACCACATGGATTAGCCCCGATTTGTTATGAATAGAATTACTAGTAATAACTAAAACTACACTTAGGGGGTTGTGGTGTGGGGGGAGGGTTATGCTAGTATGAACAGTGATCATCGATGCGGTGCAAAACGTCTTATATTACCGCACACAACTATTGAAAAGTCAGCAATTTTAATCAATAGCTTAATTACCTGAGTCAGTCTCTCTCTCTCTCTCTCTCTCTCTCTCTCTCTCTCTCTCTCTCAACAGAGAAACAAACTTTACATTCATTAACTTTTTTTCTATTAAATATCACTGATAATATTTCTTTTGGTGATAATTTCAATTACTATTAATTTCTCGAACCAGAAATATAGTTACAGCAAATATTTCACTTTGCACAATAAAAAAATTCCTCCTAAGTATTGGTTAAGAATAAATGAAAAAAAGATACTACTCAACGGGGGGAGACGTTATATATCCTTAATATGAATGTTGGAATATAGTCTAAGAAGAATCCTTCGAGGAATTCTCATTCCCTTGTGTGGAAGCACTGGCCAGGGTAGAGGCAACAGACCTTGTGGGAGTCACAAAGACCAAAATATCCTATGGATTCCAATGTCTTCAAACTCCATCTGAACAATCCTATGCATAAAGTGTCCGGCAAGAAAGAAAAAGTAAAATTAACATTTAAGTTAGAGGAAATGGTGCTGTATATTGAAGAACGGAAGAAAACTGTTGAGGGAATGAACCCTGTGTTGGAAAATTAAATTTGGCAGGGGCCTGCCCCTCAAACAAATGAAGTAAAATTAATTACACAGTCATGCAAAGCAAACTCCGAAAGGACGAAAGCTGCTCCTATGTAAATGATAGTATTGTCCAAGACTTTACCCGTAAGAAAGTAGATCAGGCTCCTAAATTATGGATGAGTGTTATAAAATTTAAGGGTCTCCAGCATGAAGTGAGAATGAAGTAACTTGAAGGTTATTGTCAATATTCCACGTTAGAAAGTAAGTTATGTTTCGAAATCATTTGAGAACCTGATACGAACAACACATCCAATATCACATACGGGGAAAGAAATCAGATCAACTGTATACGTTCATATCCAATATGATATATTCAGTATTATCACTGTTAAATAGTTCGACGGCAAAATTCGACTGAGAAACATGCGCTGTTCAATTTAACTTTGCCATTCACGGATTTCTGATTTACCAAAGCGTATTACGTTTCAGTTATGAAGCAAACAGATTCAGACGATATCTAAAAATCAAAGCTAAGATACATACGTATATTATATATATATATATATATATATATATACTATATATATATATATATATATATATATATATATATATTATATATATACACATACATAATGTGTGTATTCATGTGTGGATGTATATGTGAGTGTCCACGAGTTCGTGTCTTTTGATAACCTGCAAAATTCATGTATTTTGGGAATATTAAAAATTAAAAAAAAATAGTTGTATTTTTGTCATGAAAGCAAAATACTAATGAAAAGTCCTATAGGCACACTGATCAGAGAGAGAGAGAGAGAGAGAGAGAGAGAGAGAGAGAGAGAGAGAGAGGCGGGAGGCGGGGGGTGGGGGGCTGATCAGGTTTCAAGGGGATAGCCAAAGTTTCCCTGCCCTGTTGTAAAACTATAAACAAAACATATGTTGGCGGATGGAGATCATTACTCAAAGTGGAGAGCGACAACTTCCCTTCAAGAACCTGTACATTTTTCTTCGAGGACTCTTCTGATAAGTGTTGGTCTCCGAGATTATTTTTCTAAGAGGACGCATGCGTTATCCTGAGGAAAAGGCGAACGAAATACTGTACAATAAATAGCATTTATGAAAAATGGTCAAATTTCCTCGTGATGATTGGAGAATTGAAACTTTTGTGAGCTCCGTTGGTTTTATTCTTGTAATCACATTCAAATGCACAGAATAATTAACCGAATTAACGGTTGAAATAAACGCGTTTATAATGATCCAGCTCCCTGAGATATAACATATATAAATTCTTCATGATGTATAAATGGAAAAAGCAAGATCTCACGTAACCCCAGACCCAAGTTCACGATATATTTGACATCTCGCATAACCAAGTGTCACCAAATCAATTTAGAAAAAAAAAATAAATAAAAAAAAAACGAAAGAAACACAAGAGAAGGCTGACACTCAGCACCGCTGGTAACCATGACATCGTCATTTTAAGAGCAAGACGAAGAACAGAACCTTGCCAGGGTATTGTGTGCTACGCCATAAGAGGAAACCCTTCAATGGGGCTTGAGTCACCTCACAAGTACGATATAATGTGCCATGAAGCATCTCGTCCCGTTCCCCGAAATTGAGGGAGAAAAAGAGAATTATTTGTTCTTTTAAAACGTTTTTTTCTAGTATGATGCCTTTCAAAAGTCTGTGACTGATTTTTCATGAGATATGGTACTAGATCTTTAAAAACTGAAATCAAATAATAAGAGAAAGTTAATGCACTTAGCCAGTGGAAATGACTTCTTTAAAAATTCTTGTTATATTTACTAAAAAATGAAAAAGAATTAGAAGTTATCATGGAAATTTTGTTAATATTACTATCATTATTAACAAATATTAATACGGAATGAATTTAGTAGTTCCGTCCTCTTATAAATAATGTTAAGTGATGTTGTAGTTTACTGCAACGCCACTTTAACCTTACGTGTGTGGGTTCAAGTCTCACCTGGAAAGGTTAGAGTTTCTACCTTATTTTCAGCGATTACGTGGAAATGCTTATAATAAAAAGTAGGAGAAAATTGGGAATTTATCATTATCTTTATTATTATTATTAGAAATATGCATTCAGTATCATCGACTAAGCCGAAAGCCACGCGCTTCAATTGCAATCTTCCAAACAGGAAAATATGAAAATATTCGATATATATATATATATATATATATATATATATATATCCAATTATATATATTATATGTATATATATATATATATATATATATATATATATATATATATATATATATATATATATATATTAAATATATATACTATATATAAACTATATATATATATATTTAATAATATATATTAATATTATTATATAAATATATTATATAAACGTGAATGTGGGTATGTTTGCCCAAATGTTTTCTGCTCGACAGAAATCCGAAAACAAGCTGAACTGATTTATACAAAATCTGGCACATGGGCATCATTTGACCCAACTTAGACAATGGGGTAGGTTTCAAACCCATACACCCTTCCCTTTCCCCATCCCCCATCCTCCTTCCCACTTCCCACTGTGTGACTTATGTGGATAAGTAATGTCTGGATATAATGGACAGTCACCATAGTAATACGCTGATAAAAAGGGACAGTCAGTACAGTAATTCTTGATAATACCCGGATAAGCTGGACAGACATTGCAGTCATACTGGGATAGAAGGGACAGTCACCACAGTAATACCTGCATAAATGGGACAGTCATCATTTCAATGCCTTGATAAATTTGACAGTCACTACTGTAATATTTGGACAAAAAGGACAGTCACCACAGTAATACCTGGATAAAAGGGACAGTTACGCCAGCAATATATCGATAAATGGGATAGTCATAACAGTGCTATTTGTATAAAATGGTCAGTTAATACAGTAATTTGTGGATAAAGGGGACAGCCAGTATAGTAATTTCTGGATAAAATGGACAGTTAGCAAAAACGAGGTACATGAAAGATTTTTCTGAATCCTCCAAACAGTTTTTCCCAGGCAGGGCCGGGTTGGTCACCTAGTTTTTTGTGTTTGTATGGTGTTTTTACGTTGCATGGAGGCCAGTCAGCTAGTGCATATACATATGCGTAGAAATGGCGTATATAAAAGGTACCCTCAATTGAAAAGGTAACCGGAATTCAAAGCTTTGGAAAAACCCTGTGGTACATTTAATAATTTGAGAATATCTATTGTGGTCCCAGACACACTTAGAATGGGCCTTGGTGCGACCCAGCCCCCTTAAATAAGAGTACTCATGTTAGATATAGTGTAATGGTGATCGCTCCCCACAGCCTACTATTCCAATAATGTTTCAACTTTAAATTTAATAACAGGAAAAATATATCGCTCAAACGTCTTGGGATGATCTTTGGGGACCTGATTAATTCTGCTGTTCTTAACATTAATGTTACTGAGCTGTCATAAATCTTGTGGAACTACCTTTGTGCAACTGCTTTAAAAATACCTCATTCCAGTAACTATATATGAAAAACATTCGTGAATGCCTTGTTTATACAAAATAAGTTCAATGTTTTCTATGTGGTGATGTTTCAGTCACTATTGTGAATACATGTGATCTTCCCTTATATAACCAAATCAAGGATGGGCAACTTGAACAAAAACTTCCACTCTACTTGGCTACTATTCCAATCTCCATAATATGGAGAAGCCAATCTTTTCTTCCCAAAACTTTAACCACCTAAGGATTTTTTCTTTTCTTCGTGTTCTTGCTCCCCCGAAAATTCTAAATACTGTCATTTTTTCCGATATATTATTCCCCATATGCTATTTTTCTCATCACAAAACCAGGACAATTCCCTTTATCACCACAATAGGAGGTCATTCATCTTCTACTCCAGTCCTTTTGTGAAATTATTGTGCCTTCGTAATCATTTAATGGTTGAAATATTACATATCAAACATTAATAAATTCGCAAACATACAATTAAAATCAATACACATAAACAGCTAGAGAGGCAAATAATTGGAATACAGTTGTGTTAATAACCTTAGTATGATTTCCATTAAAAACTATTTTTTTTTTGTTATTTACTCGATAAAAATGTGAAGAAGGTAACCATGATCAACTAAAATTAATAACAACAAAAGCTAATAACTATGTATCCTGAATTCAATATTGGAAAGTTATGAAACTTACTGAGTGTAAAGAATACGTCATGTATACTATTGTATGCTTAAGGTGATGAGATTAAAACATTTGCCATTTGAGATTACAATCTCCACGGTAATGTGACATCCAGGAAGGTTTTTATTTCATATGAACGGAATGCTGGGATCGCAGTTGTATATATGACACTCTTGCAAATGCAAAATGGTGAGATATTTTAATTTCCCCCTGCCCCCTGTCTACATAGCAAAATTTAAAGACATATGTACATGCGCGTCAACCTATTTGCTTGAGCGTGCATAATAAAGAAAGCTTCAACTTTACTTTCATTATCTTGAACATCTTTTTGCACTTAAGGACAATAGTACCAGAGTCAATACGCTCACTGTATATAGATATATATATATATATATATATATATATATATAAGATATATATATATATATATATATATATTATTATATAATTATATATAAAACCCTCTTCAGGGATCTGAATCAGCAAACCAGTGAAGTCCCAGGCCGACGCAGCATATGAAGTTTCTCTCCTGTGGTTTCCTGAATAAACCATTGGTTGTTACTTCAGTGGTCGAGTGTTCAAAACCCCCAAGGATGGACGATACTATTAGATCTATTTTCATGCCATTTTTCCTGGCAGTAATGTAGTAGGGCGAAGAATACTTCCTCTGCGGCCATTGATGTTTCAGGTTAAGTGTGCTCACTCATTGCTTGCGGGGTATGAAAGGAGTGAATTTAGTAATCCTTCATTTCTTTAATATATATATAGGTGAGCAGCTACAGCACTATAGCCTGTCGCTTTAGCAGATGGAAATTTAAAGTCCCCCAAAGAAGGTTACTGATTGCACCTAGCTCCAGCCGATCTAGTCAGCTTAAGACATCCATCTTATGAATTTGCATATCTTCGTACTCTTAGCTCCCTTCTGTAGAAGAGTGGATCAAGCATTGCCAGTTGTTTATAACTCAAATGCCCAAGGATTACTGTTAACATGCACTCACACTTGCATTAACACATGAGTGTGTGTGTGTGTGCATTGCTAGATGCATAGATAATGGTTTGTCGCATCCAACAGATTTATGTAAAGACACTTTTTCAAAGATTTAGGTATTTTTTTCTTAAGTATTGCGATGTGATTATTTTGGTCTTTTTTCCACTCCTTGTTTTGTCATCAACTCCAGTAAACAACACAAGTGGTGAATTTTTCTTTGATTTTCGTTTTGATCATAAGTATTAATCCGTTAGTGTTTCCCTCGTCATTTTTCTCTTTTTCAAGTTGTAGCTCCTGCTAGCTTAGATGTTTCAACCATGGAGTGCCAACTAGGGAAGTTCAGGGAGTGCCAACTAGGTCTAGGGATGTTCAGGGAGTGCCAACTAGGTCTAGGGATGTTCAGGGAGTGTCAGCTAGCTCTAGGGATGTTTCATCCAGGACGGCATACCCTGGTTAAACGTCATTACTAGGGAGCACCTGCTAGGTTTGAGGATGCCTTGCCCAGGGAGGTCCAATTAAGTTTTGAGGATCTCTTCTCTGCCAGTGTCCAGGATTTCTTTACCATGAACTAGTAAAGAAACAAAGAGAAAGTTGTTTTCAATAGGTAGACAATTCACCTTAATTACGGATAAGGAAACAAAACCGAATCCGAAGGAAATTCCTGGTGGAAAGAGAGAAAATAGTTCGGGAGAGAACAGAACCCTGATGACAAGGACAGTCAGCTGAAAAAAAAATAAAAACTAACAATCTTGCAATAAAATGGTAAAGAAAGCAGACTACGGCCATAACCAGAAACTTCGGAGAAGAAGGCCACATGACACATCATTCATAGAGATGTCAACAATAGTGGTTAATTGTCGGATTTATATTGTCATTACAGCAAAGGCAACAACCCTATAAATTTTCTAAAGTGAGATATAGAATAGTTGTTGCAGATTTTAAAATAAAAGTAGCCAAGATACAACGCTCACACAAATCGAACACATTAATGAAGCTACTCATCAAGAGACATCTCAAGGTTCCTGAGGTAGATACTGTTAGTCAATTTTATTGAAAATTATTGTCTCTTCCCTTTCAAACTGCAATTCAGACTTGGGATTACTAACATCGCAGCCATTTAAGGAATCCATAATTAAAGTAGCTATTTCTATAATGATTTTATTAACCCTGACGTTATAATAAATTGGATTATTTTTGCAAGTCTTTGTAAACAAGATGCTATACTACTGCTTCAAAAAACATGAAAAAAAATGAACTGAAAGAGTGGAAGACGATAAACTCCAACAGAAACATGAATTGTGAATATGGGGTTATTTGAGGGATCCTTAATATTATTTAAAACCACTGTCATGAATATAATGAATATCTTTCATAAAATCCTCGCTGCGAATCAGAGTATAATTCCGAAACAAAATGAATGAAATGAATTACTAAGAATAAATTCCAAGCGACATTTTCCACCGAAAACATTGAAGTTTTTGCTTCGTTTTGTTGTTAGAGTGTTTTTGATGAACTAAGACTCATTTCATTTCACTTGTGAAATAGAACAACGAATTCTCCAACTGACTGATGACTGAAGGACTGAACTTTTGCCCCTCATTCTGTCTGAACGGCTGATTTATGGATTTTGTTTGAATGATATAAAAGGATTTTTTTTCTAATGTAGAGACATAATTGAAAGTAGGGTGGTACGCCAACACCATACCTACGATGCCACTGAGGTGCCAAAACTCACACTGTAATGGTGGCTGAAAATAGTTTTGAAATGTTTTCACCCCAAGGCTGGCTGACATAACCAATCAAGGCATTTTTCGTGCAGTGCCCAGCTGCTGAAGTGAAACTAAACTCCAAACTTTGTAGACCGGGGGTGCGCTTATGAGTACAGTGCCTGGAACAACTGTATGTGTTCATGGACGAACTGCTATTTTCTTGGCGTTGGGATTCCTGCCCCTCAGGTCCTTTCTCGTTGCTCATATCTCTGACAACTTTTCCATAGCAACTTGATTTCTGACAGCGGTCACTACTTGAATTAAGAGGACGGTAGACTTGCAGTGGCTAAAAGTCCACTTCTTGCTTTCTCCGGCCTCAGGTCACTTCCTCTGGATGTATTGCCTCTTTGAAAGTATACTGTCTGCATGTTACAGTCCCCTGTTGATCAATATACCTTGAGGACAGCATTCCCAAGTTGGAAAAACACTCGTTCCTGCGGTACAGAGGGAACAGACCTTCTTGCGGAACAGCTGTTATTTTCAATCAATCTTCTTAACATAGTTTGGGTTGCAAAACTCAAGGTTCTTCAGTCTCTTAGCAATCCTGTTGTCCTGAGTGTCGTGCTAACGGTGGCACTGGCACCAGTACTAACTTCAAAACTGATGGGAGAAAGTTCTCCACCACATGTGTAGGGATGCTAGTAACATAGTTCAATGCTAATACTATTCAGTATCGCTTTCACTGTCATACAGATACACCCATGTGGTCAACAGTTATGTCACCATCACTAAAATCGTAATAATAATGCAAATTTTTCCTCTGCTAGTTTCACTTTTTATCTTTTATTTCCTCCTCTTTAATAGCACCATTTTCCTCTTTATCATCACCTATTCTTACGCCGTGTCGCTCAATACCAACACCGTTATCTAAAACAGAAAGGCTCATGATAATTACCGCAGCCACTATCATCTGACCACGAAATACCACCGAAACAGAGATCGTTTCCTTTTTCCTGTTTTTCCGCACTTTCAGGGACGGACCGGTCACAACGAACACTTCTGTAGAATCTACCTTATCTAAACTTATTAAACTGCCGATGTTATCACTCAATGATGAATAATACCGACGATGATAGCGATAAAATAGCTTATTTACAGACCAATCACGTGTGTTCAGAAGAATACACATATTCTTCTGTGCGCTGATTGGCTCTCGCGAGACAATAACAAAAGCGTTGATTGGTTGAAGCGACGCTAGTCTTTGAAATCAGCCTCGATGATAGATGTTCCTTTACACCGACTCTCCCGAATCACGGTTAGTAGAGTGGCCACTGTAGAAACCACATGACGTACGAATATAAAAGCGATTTGCGATTATAATGGCAGCAGCACATTGTATTAATAACCCCACACTCCTCATTTTCTCTCTGATGTTCAAGGAATGCGTACTTGAATCAACCTAAATCTTACTGGAAGTTGTGCATACCGTGTTTCTCGAGTGATGGCTCTTCTGTAAAAAATCTCTAGTAAGAATATGAGCCTTGTTTATTTTTTTTTTGATATAATAATAAATATAAATTCACCAAAATGTGCTTCTCATAATGGAACGTGTTTTTTTTTGTTTTTCGCTGGTAGAAGGAAAAATCATAATCCACTCTATCAAAACGATTACAGGTATTTGTGCGTATACATACATACATACATACATACATACAACCTACATTATAATATATATAATATATATATATAATATATATATATATATATATATATATATATATATATATACGTGTGTGTATGTATGTATATATATGTATATATAAATACGTATGTGTGTTTATGTGTATAATACCTTTTATACATACACAAGCCTGTACGCATACTGCTCTCCCATCAATCGACAATTCGTTGCTTCAATATGCAGCGAGGGAAATGTACAATACCTCCCAGAATGCTGTCAGGGGAGATCTTATCACGAGTTCTCAAATTAAACATTGGTGGAGGCAGCAACGTCTTACCTTGAGGAATGCTCCCCTGAGGAGGATAAATGGCAGGAGCCGATACCATCGCGAACTCCTAATGGAAACTTCAACAACAGAGCTAATTCCTTTGAGTGGATTATGGTCCTTCTGGTTAAGAAGAACATGAAAGAGGAGACCCCAGCTGCCATGTTTTCATCCGATGACTCTAAGATTGAAATCAACCATTTCATTTTATTTACTTACTTGCTATGGTTACTGGATTCATTTGCATATTGTTCTCTATCATTCCGAAATGTTTTGCCACTACGAATTCTTTATGCTTGTCCAATTCTGCTAAATAACTGACATTATTTTACCTTCCTTCTGCTACGAACTCTGACGCGAATGATTGTATTGTCAGTCGTAAAACGGTGATACCTACAGTGTAATCACGTAATCATCTTCATCATCAGACGTGCGATATTCCTGAAGAGATTCAACAGATTCAACACCTTATCTGAAACTCCCACCGACCTGGACATCGATACTCTCCTCGTTCTCAATCAAGGTTTGGCAAATTACCTTTTCGTGTTCATTCCGGCAAGTGCCTCTTTACCCCAGTAGGGAGCTGCAACCCCTACCTTTCCTTTTACTATACCTACTTTCATATTCTCTTACTTCCATCTTACTTTCCACCCTCTCCTAATGATTGATTTATAGTGCAACTGATTTACGGTTTTCCTCATGTTACACCTTTCAGACCTTTTACTGTCAATTTTCGTTTCAGCTTTTGAATGATCTTATAGGTCCAAGTGCTTTGGGCCTTTGCCTAAATTCTATATTAAATTCAAGCTACTGGGGTTTTAACTGTTTCAGAGACCTTGGAGTTAACTGTTTTCTCTGTTAAGCCATAAATTAGGTGCGAAATGTCGTTGAGATGAAGTTAAAGCTATAAGCCAAGAAACGTGAAATATAATTAAGAGGAAACGAAGCCCACAAAAACAAAATTAAAAAGATACCAGAGAAAAACCGTGAGAGAATCGCAACTTCAAAAAGTGAAATTATGCACACAAAATAACGAAAAAGAAAAAAAAAGTCTATAACAAGCTTGAAATGAGAATATAGAAAAAAATCAACAATTCCAACTCGCAACCAAAAGTGAAGACGCAAAGGAAAATAAGAAAAGAAATATAAGAACCAGCAGCTAAAAAAGAAATAAATTATATCAGAACATGAAGGGAAACTGAAATATGAAACGAGGGTGGCCAATCGCTTTATCACCCCAGAAGCCGAGACGAGAGAGAGAGAGAGAGAGAGAGAGAGAGAGAGAGAGAGAGAGAGAGATTAATCGAAGCTTAATGAATCAGCAACGAGTGGCGGTGGGACAGAGACTACCTGATACGTCCCCCGCTTAGGTGATGATCGACTGTACAGGGGAGTACCACTAGGGAGGAATCCGACATTGTCTGATCTTGTGAATTAAATGTAACGTGAGATGAGATGATGAGATGTGAGCAGAGAAAGTAATTTGTGTGTTAGGGAAAGAGAAAGAGAGAGAGAGAGAGAGAGTATGGGTAGGTAAGAATATATATATATATATATATATATATATATATATATATATATATATATATATATATATATACACACATACATACATACTTACCAATTAGAACCTGGTTCAACTTGCTATTTCAGCTTTATAAGATTATACTTACTGCTGCCTTCAGTAATCTTTTTCCTTTTAAAAGCCAAATGCAAACTAGTTTCTTTAATGTCTTTCCACTTAGCCATCTCGTCACCTTGCATTTTGCATTCATAATACTAATTTCAGCTTTTGTGTGCTCAATGATGTCTAGGCCTGTCCATTACGACGCCCCTGATTGGCTGTTGATAAGCTAATCACAGGGCTGGAAACTCTCAGTCTCTCTCGAGAGTTCACATAGGCAGGATGTATGTTCCACCTCTCCTGAGTTAGACGTATCCCTTAGAAGAGGTGGAACATACATCCTGCACATATGAACTCTTGAGAGACACTGAGAGTTTCAAGCCCTGTGATTGGCTTATCAACAGCCAATCAGGAGCGTCGTAAGGGGCTGGCCTAGACATCAGATGCGCGGGTAATGTGAATCTGTTATGGTGGTAATAAAAATATGATTTCTCATTCTTGAACAAGACATTGAATCTGTATATCTTAAAAAGTCGGCTATAGAGAAGCCTTCTTTTATGTGTAAGTGAGATTTCCTGTTTTGATGATGCAGTAGAATATATACAAAGATGAGTTTAGGATTTTAGATTCAATACCAGAACCATCACCACTTATCGGATCTACGTCTCCCTAAAAAAAAAAAAAAAAAAAAAAAAAAGAAAAATTAGAAAAATGCAATCTCATTTCTTGGTCCAGTTTAACTATACATTGGTCGTGTTTGGAAAGGTTTTATTGAGTAATCTAGGGGAATATAAGCAGATGGTCCCACTACAAGCATTGAGAGATCATATCACTGCTTCTACGTGCGGAAAATTTTCTTCAAAATAATGCACGACAAAATCAAATCTTTTTTTTTACTCACAAGGATAACCTGAGCGCAGAAAATGAAAAGTCTTTGAAAAATTAGTTCAAAGAATACCGAACCGTTGTAAACAATTTAGGCCTCCAGAATAATTAAAACGAAAAATGAACATACAGCATAAAAATAACTATTATTTTTAGCAAACACGCAAATACTTTTACTAGCTATCCGGATTCTGTACTTGAGTATAGGTATGAGAAGAATTGAAATATCCCATTATAATCAATAAAAAAAACACACTTCTTTCCTTCAGTATACCGTTAAACTCTCCTTATCTTAGCACATAAAACCGGCATTTACATCCCCGGGATTAGCAAAGAACTCCATCTTAATAAGGCATGAGCATATACAAGTATACACCGTACGCCACATAAATACTCAGGGCACAGTCATAGATGCTGATCGGAGAGAAAGCTCTCCCATATCGCAGCATGGCTGTCAGTGACTCGATATGCCGTGATTTCTTCTTCGACAGATTTTCTGATGGTCTTATAAATCTCCGCGGAATTGTGAATGGAATGGGAGGATTTTTGTCTACAGTTTGAAAGAGAAGACGCTCTCCTGGTTCCTTGTGAGGTGCATCAGTAACAGAACGAGTGAGTACCTCAGAAATGTTCGACTCTTACTAATAAACAAAAATATGCCAGCCGAATAAAGAGTACGTTACGAACCGCAAAAACACAGACGAAAAGCTATTGAATTTACATATTATATTATATATATATATATATATATATGATATATATATATATATATATATATATATATGTATATATATATATACACACACGCACACACTCACACACACACACACACACACACACACACATATATATATATATATATATGTATATATATATATATATATATATATATATATATATATATATATATATATATATATATATATACCAGAAAACGAGTATGTGTTAGTTAAGCTCATGCAAATATATATTTGTGCAATTAAGATGTTTTTCCTTGTCGCTGCCAGTGCTATTTATAATTGTACGTATTTGTAAAGGGAAAAATAAAGGATATAATCATGTGCCATTTACCTGACGCCTCGATAAAGGAAGGTAAAAAAAAAAAAACACCGCAAGAAAGATATAATTTTAACATTTTAAAAGTATTTTCATTTCAAATATTTAGTATACCTACAGAAGGAAGGAAACGTAAAAATAAACAAATAAATAAACAAATAGATAAATAAATAGAGTACTTCCTCACATTAAGATAGCATAAGAATTTCCACTTACCTTTTTTACCTTCCTTCTGCTACGAGAGAGAAATGATTATTCCGAAGCAGTCAACTTGTGTTGTTCTTACTGTTCAGAATTATCCACCGATGTATTATGTCTGAGATTGCTGATGTCATTTGTTGATGGTGACATAGCAGTTTCTTCAGGTCGATTTCATTCACTCACCTTTAATTGATGCAAAAAAATTTTGTCTTTATAAGAAGTCGTTCACGAGCACTCACAATTTATGTATTTATTTATCTATTTATTTATTTATTTATTTTTAAGAGCAATAAGTCCTTGTTTAGAAGGAAAGACTAAAACAGTTTACAAAACTAAAATTAACAAATGGTTCATTGGTTATCTCTTATTGCATTCGCTAAAATAAAGTGCAGACATATTCTTCGTTATAAAAGATAGAGGAATAAACTAGCTGCAAAGAAAGGGTCAAAAGTAGTACGAACAAGGCGTGCTGGGACATCCAGCTTACCGGGGAGGGACGCGTGCACGATTTTCCCCTCAAGCATAAGCTGTAAACATTATATTCCTATCTTATCGTGAAGTGATCTTCGTAATTAATACTCATACTTAGTTCTACTAACAACGAGGATCAAATAAAAAATGACACAAATTAAACACGTTCATATATTCTCAGTTATAAGTGGAAGCATGAAATAATTGAACAGAAACAGCCTAAATTCAGTATATACACCACATGAATTAAAACGTACTAAAATCTACAGTCAAATAGAGCCTTATTTCACAAACGAATATTAAAATAGATACGCTATATTTTATTAGAAATAATTTTTCTGTACTGTTTGACATAAAAATATTACTTATTTTCTTACATTTTCATTCTAATATATAAATATAAATATCCTATCTTAAAATTCTGTATCTTTAACTCAACGCGAAACAAAACCTTTTTAAGACCCTTTTAAGGCTCCTTCAACCCACCCCCAACAACAACAACAACCAAACCAAAAAACGAAGTAGTTTACAAGTTCCCTTGGAGTGAGAGAAAACTAACATGAATATCACTTGGTCAAGCTAAAAACAATATTATTGATTCATGAGTTGTCATTCAGGTCGGCAATCGTCAGATTTCCTTATTTTTTTTCCACACTTCTTTCCATTTTACAGTAGAGCCCAACTCTGATGATGCGTGATCCATAAATTATTTATCTTTTTTACCCAGACCACCAATCGAACGGAAAATTCTACACTGTGGAAGGAGAGCTGATCAAACCTTGAAAGTAAGACTCTGGCTGTGAACTGCAAGTCGAAAACAGATGCTTTGAATTCAAGGTGTATTAATATCTAAGTCTTCAATCAAAGTGTCAGTATGAACTGAAATTCTTGGTGATTTTTAAAAATTGTCTTTGATAATTGAACTATTTTGAGATATATTAAAACGATAAAATTAAGACCATTAAAAATCAAATTTAACCAAAACAAAGAAAATAATGAAATGAGGTATTACCTTGTGTGAATGCGATATATCACATAACTGTCAAACAGGCCTTCAGACTGGTCCTCTGAAGATTCTTTATGAAATAGGTAAATGAAAGAAAAAAAAATCATCACTTTCGCTATCTTTGTAACGTTTAAAAGAAATAGCAGCAACGTCTTGTCTGTCGGAGGCTGTCTCCCGGGAAGCTTAAGAGAGAGGCAGTGAGTATCATTTTTTTTTTTTTTTTTTTTTTTTTTTTTTTTTGGTTTTTTTTTGTGCCTGCTTCCCGTCTTCCGTCCTTACCGTTAGTTCAAGTCTTCGGTTACCGTCAGTTAACCTGACTTGTTTTTCTTTTCGCGTCAGTCTGTCTCGAGTTGAGAGAAGACAGTGATGACACAGCAGAGAGAGAGAGAGAGAGAGAGAGAGAGAGAGAGAGAGAGAGAGAGAGAGAAAGATGACAGGACGATCAGAAATGTAGCTGAAGGATTTCTCGGGCCGTCTCAAAATATTTCATCATATTATTACACCGGTCCTTGTAATTTGATATACAGTTTAATGAACATTACTTTATGAGCATAATGACAATAATAGCTTTTTTTCTCTCTGGGGGGCAGAGATCCACAATTCTTATCTTCATTAATTCAACTGTACGTCAAATTAAGGTGAAAATTCCGAGAAAAATAAACATGCGAAAAACTTCCATGAGAAATTAACATGGGGAATATTTTGTTTTCATCTCTCTCTCTCTCTCTCTCTCTCTCTCTCTCTCTCTCTCTCTCTTTCTCTTATCATATCAACAATGAACGCTCATTTGATTATTGACTATATAAAATTGCCCATTGTTGATAGCGTAATGGAATTATAATACTCTGACAATTACATCATTCACGATCAACAGTAACATGTTGCCCAAGACGTATTCTTGCTGACCAGATCAACACGAGATTTAATCTTCCTTGCATCATCTGTTGCACCGATTCAATTCCAGAGTCTACCCACTTCTGTTGGGAAAGGATGTACGCATCCGTTAATTCCTTCTTCGTCTGTGCCATTTTTACTTATGACGTTCATTCCCTTTCTGGCACTTTTCTTTTCCCCCTCTCCTTTCTGTCGTTCACTTATACACAAATAGAAAACTTCGCCTGAATTTCTCATACCAGTTTGCTTGTTACAAAGGCTCTGAAGCTGAGAACATAAAACAAAATATTTCTGTGAAGGTGACGATATTTCTGACGCACGCTCTCTCAAACAGGTGATGTACACCACCATTAGAAGAATCGGGTCTCGCGTCAATACAAGGGTTAGCACTTTGATATCAGGGCAGATCGTGTGGTTAAGTCTGATTCTTCACTCACCTGGAATAATGTTCCAGTAGATCTTTATCGACTAGGTACTCCACTCCAAAGAGCATGCATAATCTACCTCCTGAATTTGAATAAAACAACAAATGCCTTACTGGTCTCTCATAAAAGGTGGCTAGGTAGTAGCTTGAATTAGTCAAAATTACGACAAACAACTGTGGGGAAACATTCAGCTTTTGTATTAGCTAGTGACCAGCATGATCTACGTTCTTAAAAAAAACACTACTATACTCAATATAAAATAATTTTCCTACATATATATATTTATATATATATTGAAATTCCACAAAATTGGTACCTCCTTCTTTCATTTTCACGCGAGGATCTCTTTTATATATATATATATATATATATATATATATATATATATATATATATATATATATATATATATATTAAGCTACAAATGTCCTTTCGCCCTGCCTCGGAAATAATATAATTTCATATATGTTAAACTGAAGGGGAATTTTTTAGTTGATGATAAGTTCGTCGGCTCGTGGGCTCGAACCATGGAAGGCTGCTGCAGTGACACGCTTTAAACCACACGGCTATCAAGGGAGA
>NC_087201.1:16436296-16441094 GCF_015104395.2 Macrobrachium nipponense
ACCTCCCTACCTCAAATCACTGCCAGAGAGGACTTTTCACCTGTGCCAGAGCACACTGCCAGCCTTGGTGACTCCACAGATTCGCAACCTGTGGGGCCATCTCGGCCTTACCGTCCAGTGCCACGGAAGAGGTTCTGGAACACGTTCTGCCGAGACTGTGGCTGCAAGGGTCACATGTCTGCCAACTACGGAGGGTGCGTGAACCACAATATTCCTGCCATCGCAATGGCCGTTACTAATCCTTCTTCACTAGGACCCCCGCTAAGGGCCCTATAACAGTCGCACCCCTCCAAGCCATTATCAGCCAAGTCAGTCAGAGCCTACGACGACTCTGGCGTTCCAAATCTCCTGATACGGGAAGATCGAATCCCCCGAGGGGCTAACGTCGATAGACGTCACTTAATAACCATTGAAGGTATCAACCATATTAAGCTGATCCTTCCGACCGTCCAATTGAGGGTCACCAGACCTCATTTTTCCAGAATTTGTACCCTTGCAGTTGCAAGCTACATTCCAGGAGGTTACGACCTCCTCCTAGGGCAAAGACATGAAGTCTCCTCGCATTCCAAAAAAGCCTAGGGGTCCTAACCCACGTCAAATCATCCAAAGCAAGGAGTCATCGAAATTCTACTTCCTCCAGGAAGTACGTCCACCAACAGTCTCCCCCGTTACCAAGGAGGGAGATTGATCATTCACAGTTCCGTTGCAAAACCTGCAACGTAATAGGGCACTCTACTAATTGGCCTAGGTGCCCTAGCCGACTACCAGCACTGTCCATTTTCCACAAGGCTTAGCCTTCCAAAAGAGACAGGAGCCTCTGTCTCCCATTTCCAAGGGCACGCTGAGAGGTATTGCACCTCCGGTACCCGCCACAGGTCCAGTCGACCTCAACACTCTGCCAGTGCCACTTGGCAGCACTGAGCAGTGCCAAGCTCCGTCCAGCCTGGACGTAGAGCCACCACCGAACTTGACTTCTGCGCCTGGCCCCGAGCTAGTGCTGGCGCCTAACCTACCCAAGGATCCTCCTACAGGAGATCCTCCAACAGGCATGGAGCTTACCGCAGCCCATGGCCAATCTCCAGCCCATAATTCTTCTTCACCCTCACCACTGTCGCCCGAGGATGAACCTCCGGCAGACCTAACCTTCATACCTCCTCTGGAAAACCAGGAACTGCCCGACCAGGAGTCAGCCTGGAGTTTTCCCCTTACGACGGCTGTCGCAGCAGCCGAAGTGAGGGCCTCCCCTGCAGTAGGTTCCACCTCTACGACGGTTGCTGCAGATACCGAAGTAGGGTGTTCTCCTGCAATCCCTCAGGCTACCACTGCCTCTGCTCCTGCCGGCGTCTCTGGCCTTTCCCCAGAGTCGGTGCCTCCGTCTACTCCTAGGACTGGTATAGCCAGGTCTGGAGGAATAAGAAGAAGAAGAAGAAGGACGTAACAAATCATTAACATATTAACAAAAGAGCCACATGCTCTCCTTGACACCTGTGCCCGAGGTACAGTGTCGCATTCAATTGCAGAGTGATCCTGGCACCTACCCAGAGAAGGTAGCCAGCCTGATCTCTGCCAGTAGCACTAACCCTCTAACCCCTAGCCATCGTAATACTAACCCTCACTTAAATATAATTACCTCATTGCATTTCCATCCTGGTCAACTAACCACTCATATCCCCACGCGTCATTACCTCTCATGTATTTTAACAGTTCCGTCGCTGAACTACTGCTGTACGTACCACACTCTGGAATGATTGCGTCTCCCTTTAACTGTATTGAGTAGGTTAGGCTAATGATTTAGTACCAGGGCATTAGGTTAGTAGCAAGTAAAATTTCCAAGTAACCTTATCTAGGGTAGAGTAGACTGTCGTCACAAGACAACCCGTAGTTATTACTTAGGCTAGATTACATCACTACATGAAGTTAGTACACTTAGCATCTTTGCCTATAAGTTAGGTAGGCCATTGTAGTCAGCCGTATCGCTGCTCAAAAAAACTTCAAGTTAGAGTAGGAGAACTGGGTAGTCGAGACGATCAATTTATTTAAGCCAAGACCTTCACGCCCGAAAGGGAGTGAATGCCTTCTTAACAGGGGGAGCTGTGACGTTTATAGATCGTTCGTCTACCCAAATATCAATTAAATAATTTGATTTGGAAAACGGCAGCCATTTCTTTAGAATATCAGCTGATTTTTAGTAAACGCGGGAAAACCCAAAACCCGCCAGCTAGAGATAGGGAGTTCCCCAGTTGGGGAAAAGAGTCTTTTATCAGCTGTAGGGAAGTATCTCAAAAGGGGAGGATGTAGGCAGATTGGTACTTCTTAGACCTATATCTTAAGCTCTTTTTCCTGTGACCCCTCTGCTGGCTGTATGCTGTTTTCCAGGATTTGCCTTGATCGTGGGGGGTTAAGCTGACTTCCAACCCCCAAGCAACCCACCTGGATTCTCTCTCAGTCTCCTGCGAGGACGTGACGGACGGATGTCCCACGAATTGCCTTCCTGTTAGGCCTATCCAGTGTGGAGTGGCGCGCCGATGACCCAGGCCTCAGACAAAGGGGGGCCCATGCTTTTCTACAAAGAGCCACATTTTCTACAAAGGTCCACACTGAACACGACATCCAGGTACGTCTTGTGGAACAGCATATTGCCAGTCTCTCCCTTATCACCTATTATCATTTTGATCCTCATTCTCCCAATTCAATTTCCAGCAACAAAAGGAATTCATCCTTTTGTTCCCTCTCACTGCCTCATGGCCGCATGCTTCCCCTTGTGTGATCGTCCCAGACCAATGGAGTCATTGCATACTTCAGTGAAAACCTTAAAAGTTCCTTCTCCCTAGTATTAGAGAATTAATTAATCAAAGCAAGAAGTCATTTTTTCTTTTATCTCGTTTAATCTGGGATTCTTTTCCAGATTCCATGAGTCACGTGCCGCCTCTCTGCCCGCAAGTGTGCATTACCCAAGTTTTATGAAACCAGCTTGAATCAGTCACACTTTAGCCAGCTACCCACTTGTGAGAGATTATAAGCCCCAACGTGGGGGCCAATATCATTTACCTTTTCTCCAGGCCAGCACGGGCCTTTTTGTAAATAAATAGCTGTAAAGTAACGAGCTGAGTTTTCTGGCGACCTTTCCCTCTAAAGAAATAATTAATTAATAATCAGTTTTATGGTAAGTTCAATTAATTTCAACTTGTCTTCCTTCAATTATTTCCGTTTACGTATCTAGCCTCTCTCAAGGCCAGCTAAATACGTAAAAATATATATATATATATATATATATATATATATATATATATATATATATATATATATATATATATATATATATATATATATATACTATATATATATATATAGTTTTTGTCTCTCAATATCGATTTCCATTTATGAGACACCCGTATATAAAATGCTTATGATGCATGTTTTCTCATAATCAAAATACATTTAAGATAGAGAAAAGTCTACTATCATAAAAATAAAATTGGGTATATTATTATATGTAAAAACAAGCGCATTCATCGTATCTATCTTTTAAGATATTGCCGATTATAATCAATTTTATTGTGTTATGTATTTAGATTGTGCATTGTATTTGGATAGTCCATGTATATGGTCCTGAGCTGAAATAAAGGGCGTTACTATTATTATCATTATTGTTATTATTATTATTATTATTATTATTATTATTATTATTATTATTATTATTATTATTATTGGAAAGTTAAATCTACATGATTTTCCTCATCTTCATCGTTACCGCGAAATATTATTATTATTATTATTATTATTATTATTATTATTATTATTATTATTATTATTATTATTATTTAAATGTACATGATTCTCCTCACTCAACGCACAATTCCCTGTTACAGCAGGAATCAAAGTCCTTAAAACGAACGCAAAGCAACAGAAGATGTCTCACTTTCTTGTCCCTCGAGCGTTCGCTGAGCGGTTTTTTGATGACCGTTTAAATCGCGTACTGGTCAAGATGCCTGGGCGTCATTCCATTCACCTATTATTCTCTGCGTAACGCTGGAAGAAGTATACTGCGTTGTATGAGATGAAAAACTGCCTCTCAGAAAGGTCCCATTGTGTCTGGACGAGACGGAAGAGGCATTTATCAGGCTAAGCAAAATTCTCCAATGTTTACAAAAGGAGAGTAAAACGAGAGTGATATAGAACATAAACACAGAAAAAAAAATGCTGAATGAGACCCTCAGCCACGGTGCAAGAAACGTTCAGTCACGGCCCGGTGGTGGCATGTGTTGTTGGTGTCTGACGCACGATCACTTTAACCTTATATAAATGAAAAACTACTGAGGCTACAGGACTGCTATTTGGTATGTTTGATGATTGGAAGGTGGATGATCGACATTCCAATTTGAAGCCCTCTAGCCTCAGTAGTTTTTAAGATCTGAGGGCGGACAGAAAAGTTTTCTTTTACAGAAAACTGAAAAAGGACTCACTGAGGTTAACTTTCCCGTAATGATCCTGGCCTCCAAGTCAAGCGATTTCATCTATTTTGCCGCCATGCTGATTGTAATTTATGAAGTGTTTCTTTCGTGTAGAAGTAAGTGATACTAAATAATAAAAATATTTTCCTTTACCGCCACAAATGCCCAGACGATAAAATACTGAGATAATTAAACTTTTCTCGAAGTATATAATTGACGCCTGGACGAACTCCAAGAGCCTCGTCCACGCTTTGTGTAAACACAACTCCTAATGAGGGGATATAATCTGAAAGTAATTGCTCGATTACTGGACGGATGAGTGAAAGCTTCCTGACTTGCGAGTTTTA
>NC_087201.1:16441594-16451594 GCF_015104395.2 Macrobrachium nipponense
GAGTCACTGTAGTGGTGAACTGGACGGCGTAACTAAGGCTAACGAATTTTCCAGCGATTGACAGTCGCAGAGAGAGCAGATGTCACCTCAGTCAGCTACATAAAGCTTTCATATTCAAGAACATGAGCGGAAGAGACATTGCAGAACTCTTCCACCTTCCAACTCGTTCTTTCTACCCTCCCCTCACCCCCTAACCCCCGGCCCCAACTGTTGAAGCAATTCGTAGGTGTCTGTTCATGTTTGCTCTTCATGGAGGAGAGATATGCAATATTTTTATTGACTATAGATTACTCAGGATCTCTATTTTCCATAATTAATATTGTTTATCTTTTTTTTAACAGGTAATGAACTCCACGTCTGTTATCATTGTAGGTGCTAAATAGCACTTAAGCCAGTCCTGATTGTTTAAATGGTATTGGCTATGGCATTTACTGCTGACTAAATACACACACAATATACTATATATATATAATATATATATATATATATATATATATATATATATATATATATATATATATATATATATATATATATATACACACATATGTAATAAATCCAACATGCATATTCTTAACTCATACTTTTCAATCTTTATCCTTAGAGCTTAATCGGGGTATGATTTCCCAAACATCACATAACTTCAGCATTCCTGCTAAAGTACCTCAATCCTAATGCACTTGTCTTTTTCCTTTATTCTCCTCTCCTGGCCTGTGATTATTCCAATAATGGCTAAAAAACATTTTTGTTGAGATCACCTCCTCTTCTGACAACAGATCGAATTTGTTATGCGTTCCTTCCACTTGTCTCAATATTGAAGTCATCAGATTTCATAAGCGAGTGGACTTCTTATTATGCGACTCCTTAAGGTTCTTCTCGAGTGACTTTTAGTGTACTCGTTCTGGAACCGTGAGGGTTGTGATATAAATCAAATCAGAAGGAAAGGGGCCACCCCCTATCCCCACTCTCTCTCGCTCTCTCTCTCTCTCTCTCTCTCTCCTCTCTCTCAAGGCAAGGACGATCTTCCTTCTTTTAGGACAGTCGATAAAGAAATCATACCAGAAATTTACATTTTGCCGTATAGCTCTAATGCTGTGGAATTGATTTTATGTTTTTCGTGGATATTTTCTTTTAAAAATATTGAAATAATTCTTTCATATATATATATACTATATATATATATATATATATATATATATATATATATATATATAATATATACATATACTATATACATAAATATATGCATATATATATATATGTTATATATTATATATATATATATATATATATATATATATATATATATATATATATATATATATATATATATATATATATATAAAGAATATTTCAATATTTTAAAAAGAAAAAATATCAATTCACTTATGAGTGAGGATCTACAAGAAAGTCAACAATCAACATTTTGTATGTGAAATACCCAGTGAGAACACGCAACAGTTGTTATTTATTTATTTTATTTATTTTCAAAACCTAGGCTTGTGTATGTCAACATAAAAATAAAAAGAATAACACCTTAATTTTTTATTCTCTTAGGTAACTCCAATCCGACATATATTCATTTACCAGTGTATATAAAAGCTGTAGGGTTCATTGAAATTATCGACTGAAAATGGTATATCTTAATATCAATCTTAGTTGTAATTAAAACTGAAAGAAATGCAATACCAAGAGTGAGTTTCTTTTTGATTAGCAATAACCTTTCTTTGATTCCTGATACTTACATATGCCGATATCAAGTTTCCGTACAAAGCAGTTCAAATATGATTTGGAAGTACAAATAGGTCCCACGCATTTCTTCTTCCACTGAAAATGTTAACAGCAGCAGAAGTATCGCTATTATTACTTTTTAGTTTTCTGTAAATGAAAACTAATGTGATGGCTTTGTCTGTCTGTCCGTCCTCAGGTTCTAAAAACTTAAAATCTACTGAGGCTACAGGGCTGCAAATTAGTATGTTGATCATTCACCCTCCAATCATCAAACATACCTAATTGTAACCTTCTAGTCTCAGTAGTTTTGATGTTGTTTAAGGTTAAGGTTAGTCGTGGCTCGTGCGTCTGGCAGCACTTTCGTGGAGGCGTGCGACGCACCTTAATTTGACCGCATCTGGGGAGCAACTGAGCCACTGGCCGTCATAAGGATACTCTTTAAACTGGTTTTATGCAACCTATACGTTGTACAGAAAGCTCGATTGCGCCGATGAAACTTCGGCGCATTTTTTACTTATTAATAGATATTTCCTTGACGTCTCGAAAATAAATTCTTCCACCCATTCAACCAAGTACTTTTCTCATTTCCCTTTGCTTCCTCCTAGCATCCTCCAAAAAGTATTTCCTATTTATTTTCTTACCATGAAAAATGCATCTTAGATCAATGTTTTCACCTGAGGTGCTCTAATACATACCTAGGCCTTATTTCCTACGCTTCTTCTATCTCATTCACCGTCAATTGCTAAGCTTCATTTCGATTGGGGTGAGTTGGATCAGAAGTTTCTATGTAACCTTTTTCACCTCTTACTCTTCGAACCCTCTACTCCACAACATTTGTCTCCGACCTCATAGCTCTTTTCCCAATCATTGGAGAGGGCATAATCTTATAAATGTCAGTCATTCCTTCACCTCATTACTATTCACATAACTTGTCTATCAAACTTTCATCTATATCTGTCCCTTCTCCCGCTTCTCTCATCAGTCCAACTAACTGAAAAAATGAGCATCTTGAGGATATGAAAAACTACCTCAGCCAATACCTGGCAGACCAGTTACCAACTATCAGCATGCACACACATTCATGGACTATTGACATTATTCACAATTCTAAATGTTTAGTCCAGCAGTCAGCTTGTTCTGTAAAAGTAATGAGAGTGCTAGATAATATGTTTATGAAAAAGATATTTCTTTAATCCTTATAGATACAGAATATTATATGATAATCTTGAAAAGGAGTTAGTATCTATACATGGAACAAAATCACGAACAACTTTTTGTGTGCAGATCTGTAGGACAATATTATGAACTTTAATTTTATCCCAGTTATGGTTATTTTGAGGATTGTGAATGGGGAATTTTTCAGCCGATGAATGAATCTGGTAGCAAAATTAAGAAAGTGTATGTCTCCTTTTATGTCCCTGATAGGATTGGTAAAACTCCGGTTTGCAAATAACCCAAGGGATAAAAAACTAAAATAGATAAGGTCAAAGACTGTTAGATTAGATTTGATAGCATTAGTTGCCTTTCATTTCAATCAAACCAAAAATTTTCATTTTTGCATTTGATTGATAAATCATTCAGAAACAGGCTTAACTATTTGTTTAAGTGTCTTATGAAAAAGATGTGAGCATGAAAGAAAAAAGACCACGTTGCAATATTTCCCAGTAACCTGATATGTTTCTGATTTCTCATCAATTTTCTGCAATAACTCTATTATGCAAGACAGAAACAGCATCTTTTTGGGTGGGTAAATACCTAAATTATGATTGTTTACCCTAACAAATAAATAGTACATGCTTAGGTAACTCACCTCTAGCTAAGAAACAAAGGCGTGATCAAACCCTCCAGTTTATTCGGGACACGTGTTTAAATCTGTGGTCAAAAAGAAGCGTTTGTTTTAGTAACGAAAATTAAATAAACACTCTATATTTTAATAGAAATGATTGGTTCTGTAATGTCTAACACGCACATATTCATTGTGTACATTTTCATTCTAGATAAAAATAATCATAAATAAACCTATCCAAAGTTCCTGTATGCTTGACTCAACAAAAACAACAATAAACAAAGTAGGTTGTAAGCTCACTCAACGATTAAGCAAAATAAAAAGTAAAAAATATCACTAAATAGTCAAAAGTAAACAGTCTTTTCAACGGCAACGAAGAAATTGAGAGGGAATTCTTTTAAATCGGTCTGGGGAAACGCGCAGGTTTAAGCCTTGCATAACTCCTCTATATCGCCGAGAGTTCAGATTGACGATAAGACCTTCAGCAAAATGGATAACAATGAGGAAGCGAGACTCTCTCGCCCTGAGGGATTTGCGACGCCCCGGGTTTGTTTGGATAAAACGACATTTATCTTCAGAATCGTTCCCTCGCAACCTCCTTCGTGTAGTGGTCACTGAAATTGCTGTTTTTTTCTTCTTTTCTTCTTCTTCTTATATGAATTTTACTTCTATTTTTTCTGATTAGTTTGGTGTAGGAGGGGGAATAAATTAACTGTTATTTTTCTGCCACGTTTCATTATTTTTTATTTGTGGCCTAAATGACAATTGATTTGTTGTTCGAATTCAAAAATTAGCATTACGTTTCATGAGTTTTATTATGTATTCTTGATAAGATGGAAACCACATAAGATATAGTATATATATATATATATATATATATATATATATATATATATATATATCTACATATATATATGTATATAATATATCACTATATAAAATATGTTATTTACATGTATATTTTATGTATATATATATACATTATATATATATATTATATATATATATATCTTATAAAGTATATATACTATATTATATATATATATATATATAGTCATTTTATATATATGCCAATATGAAACTGATTTTATCAATTCTCTTATGAATACTTCAGAGAACTAGAATAACGCTAATTATAAATTCAATAGCTGTCAGTCATCTCCATGAATTATGGGTCAGTCATATATTCGAAAAATGTTAATCAGGTAATGGAAATAGATTCGTCCTAAACAAAAAGTAAGGCAGTTTTAATTTTTCTGTATTCTTAATGCTCAACTGTCTTATTTCCTTAAAAACACTTTTGTGTTTAACGAAACAACTAATTAAGGACAACATAACAGGATTGAAAATAACATACGTCTTGATAAAGATTTTTTTGCTTTTTGATTTTGAAATAATCGAGACGAAGACGACCGAACTTCATCATTACTCTGAACTGTTACATCGAAGAATTTGTCAATAAAAAGCACCGATACCTCTTAACAAAATTTTTTGACAAGAAGATCGTGGAATTATATTCTGTATATTTTAATACTTAATCAAATAGGTAGCGATTATACGTGCTTCAAATAACACCCTCTATTTCTATAACTTCACCAGACAAAGACAGTGGAGTGCAAAGAAGAAGAAAGGAGAAGAAAGAAAAACAAAGGGAATAAACAAGGGTTTGAAAAAGAGAGAAAACCGATCGGAGTAACTGACTGGGACTAATAAATTTATCCCCAAAGGCTGTGACAGATTAATCAGATCTCGTGACTCAGCAGTAAGTAGCGGGACGGAGGCTAACCAGTGTATACCTGGACCTGTTTCAGGTGATAATCGATGATACATGAAGCCGAGACAGCCTAAAAATCGGCATCATCTCTCGCTGGAACTAAACGGAACGTGAGATGAAGTAATGAGGTGAGATAAAGGGAGTGGTTAGGTTACAGTTAAGGAGAGAGAGAGAGAGAGAGAGAGAGAGAGAGAGAGAGAGAGAGAGAGAGAGAACTCTGCTGAATCCTATCTTCTCCTCATCAAGTAATTCTTTTCCGTTTTCTTTTTTTTTTTTTTTTTTTTTTTGAGACAATCCAGTCATTCCAAAGATAAATATTTCACTGCACCTAAATTTATTATTCAAGGGTATTATACGATATTTCTTGGATACGCTGTTGGAGTATATTTCATCACAAAAAAAAAAAACGAAAAAAAACGAGTAAAATCACCAGATACACGGAACATGTTGCGATCAAACGAGAACACTTTTGCCTTAAAACCAGAAGAAAATGCTTTAAAAACTTGATGTTGGGAGCCAGGCGGTAAATAAGAAACAAGAGTATTTTCAATGCAGACAAGGAACTTTTGTCTGTTTTATTTTATGGTTTATCTGGGCTCGCACTTTCAGTTTCAAACCTCGCATTGTCAAGAAATGTGAATTTACAATTTTCTCCAGGCACTAGATTGTGTTCCGTAATGTGGTTTTCTGCCGCTGACAGTTTTTATACTTTTTGGCTCAAAGACAACAACAACAACAACAACAATAATAATAATAATAATAATAATAATAATAATAATAATAATAATAATAATGATAATAATAATAACACATTTATTATTATTATATTATTATTATTATTATTATTATTATTATTATTATTATTATTATTATTGGTCTATCACAGTCCTCCAATTCGACTGGCTGGTATTTATAGTTTGGGGTTCCGGGTTGCGTCCTGCTTCCATTAGTTCCAGATTCCTTTTCAGTAATCTTGGGATCGTGCCTAGTGTTCCTATGATTATTATGGGTACAAGTTCCACTGGCATATTGCATATCCTTCTTATTTCTATTTTCCGGGGTTTTTTTTACTTATCCATTTTTTTCCTTTTCTTTCTCTTCAACTCTGTGTCCCATGGTATTGCGACATCAATGATTGATAACTTTTTCTTGGTTTGTCAATCTACGTCACGTCTGGTCTATTTGCACGTATTCACCCTATCTGCTCTGATACCATAGTCCCAGAGGATCTTTACTGATCGTTTTCTATCACTCCTTCTGGTTGGTGCTAGTACCACTTATTACTGCAAGTTAGCTGGTGTTTCTTACACAGGCTACAGTGGAGGGCTTTTGCCACCGAATCATGCCACTTTTCCTACTGGTTCTGTGCAAGTGCCGGACATTTGCTTGCTATGTGGTTTATGGTCTCGTTTTTCATATTGCACTTCCCGCATATGGGTGCGGTGTTAGTTCCATCTATCGTTCTTTGAACATATCTGGTTCTTAGGACCTCATCTTGTGCCGCTGTTACCATTCCTTCTATTTCATTCTTGAGCTCTCCCCATCTGTAGACATTGCCATGTTTCATGCTGGCCAGGTCTTTAGTCTTTCTCATGCATGTCCGTGCATTGGTTTGTTTGTGTCCATTACTCCTGTTCAGTTTGTCATTCTCCTGTCTCTGTATAATTCTGGGTTTTCGTTTCGTACTTTTATCAGTGCTTCTTCCCATGCACTCTTGAGCCACTCGTCTTCACTGGTTTTCAGATATTGCCCCAGTGCTCTGTTCTCGATGTTGACGCAGTCCTCTATGTTAGTACTCCCTCTCCCTCCTTCCTTTCGTGTATGTATAGGTCTATCCGTATTTGCTCTTGGGTGTAGAACTTTGTGTATTGTCATATGTTTCCCAGTTTTCTGGTCTATGCAGCGGAGTTCTGCCTTCGTCCATTCTACTACTCCTGCGTTGTATCTGATTACTGGCACTGCCCATGTGTTTATGGCTTTTATCATATTTCCGGCGATGAATTTTGACTTGAGTATCGCCTTAAGTCTCTGTATATATTCTTTCTGGTCGTGTCCTTCATCTCTTGGTGGTTTTATATACTCTCCTTCATGTATTCTCAGGTATTTGTATCTGTCTCATCTATGTGTTTGATGTTGTTCCCATCTCGGTAGCTTTATTCCCTTCAGTCCTTGTTACTTTGCCCTTTTGCATGTTGACTAAGGCACATTTATTTATCCAAACTCCATCCTGATGTCCCCAGATACAATCCTTACTGTCTGGATTTGGGTATCTGTTTCCTTGATGCTCTTACCATACAGCTTGATGTCGTCCATGAACATCAGATGGTTAATTTTGCTGCTTCTCTACGTGAGTTGGTACCAGCATCCATCATTCTGCAGTACTTTTGTCATGGGAATCATGGCTACTACGAATACCAGTGGGGTTAATGAGTCGCCCTGGAAGATCCCTGCTAGTCTTATTCCAGAGCTTGTAAGTATTGTACTCCAGTTGCGCATTGCATTTTTTAGGAAGTTAATGGTGTTTTCCTCTGCCCCATATATTTTCAGGCATTCTATTGGCCATGTGTGTGTGGTACCATGTTGAAGGCTTTCTTATATTCAATCCATGCCATGCTTGGTTTTCCTTCTATTACTGTTCTTCATTATTATGATGATGATGATGATGATGATGATGATGATGATGATGATGATGATGATGATGATGATGATTATTGTTATTGTACTTAGGAAGCAGACCCTCTCTCAAACATACTTTATTAAAAGTAATGGCTACTTCAGCAGCGTTACACTTGTAGAGATTCTTCTCTATTTTGTGAATAGCGGCTTTTTCCGTGCTACTTAAACAGGCTAGTAGAGCGTCTATAGAGGTCATGGTCAAATACAGGGTCAAAATAGGTGTATATATTTGAATTTTACAGATAAACTATGATACCATAGTCATCAAAGTCATTAACGATTTTCTCTCTCTCTCTCTCTCTCTCTCTCTCTCTCTCTCTCTCTCTCTCTCTCTCTCTCTCTTTCTTAAAGCGAGCTTTCGCTGGAGCTGCCAGACATCCTCGGGCTGGGAAGCTGAGGGTGGACTGATCTTGGTGCGGTGTCCTTCCTCCTTATATCTGTGGTTGACAGCAGGGGGTCTGCCCCATGCTTGTCTCCTATTGGTTGGTGGCGGTGAGTCTTCGTTTTCATTGGAGTACCTCGTTCGGGTGCCACCAACAATGAACCACCACCGAAACTCCACGGAAGACAAACGCCCCCGACGAGGTACTCCTGCAGCCGATGGAAATCAAAGTAAGCCGGGAGTGCCCCCCCCCTCCCACAGCGTAGCGCAACGCCCATCAACCGTTACAGCGCCGACTCAGGAGGTCCAGGCGGCTGCAGATATGCTGTAACGCAACCATCGGCTCGAAGAAAGTGGCTTGAGACCTGGCTCAGGCAACCAATGAAACGAAGACTCACCGCCACCATTCAATAGGAGACAAGCATGCTGTGAAACCACAGATATTAAGGAGGAACGACAACCGCACCAAGGTCAGTCCACCCTTTAGCTTTCCCAGCCCGAGGATGTCTGGCAGCTCCAGACGAAAGCTCAATTTTAAGAAAGAGAGAGAGAGAGATTTAATGACTTTGATGACTATGGTATCATAGTTTATCTCTAAAAAATTCAAATATATACACCTATTTTGACCCGTGTATTGACCATGACCTCTATAGGCGCTCTACTAGCCTGTTTTAAGTAGCACGGAAAAAGCCGCTATTCGCAAAATAGAGAAGAATCTCTACAAGTGTAACGCTGCTGAAGTAGCACTTACTTTTAATAAAGTATTATTAGTTATTATTATTATTATTATTATTATTATTATTATTATTATTATTTCTGGTTTAAGATTTATGAAATGATAGCCCATTGCTCACTACATTCGTTTCAACAACCTATACAAAACTAACCTTCGGCGCAATAATTATTTCCAGCTTATCACAGTTTTAGATATCATGCTGTAATTCAGTGTCTGTTATATGCACATGTTTTCATTTTTTTTTTTTTATACCTTACTGTACGAATTACAGGACCCGTTTTGTATCATTGTTATTGGAAATGGTACAATGTCGAGCAGAACAGAGACACGAAGCTGAAACACACAACTAAAAATCGCTGTCGAGGGTAATTGAAATCTTTGTGAGACTGACCTTTTGGACGTCGGGTCATGCTCTTCCGATGCCATCGAAATCTCTCAAACTGTAGAATTCCACCGTGAGATGACGTGCACTTAGAATAAATGAATATTTCAAGCAATCAGAACCCTTTTCACCAAGCACACGTCATGGTAAATAAATTCTTTAGGACTTAAAACCTAAAACCTAGGAAACATACAGGTAATACCTGAGCTCTCTTACTTCCGATAGCTGAATTGTATTTTTGCCGCAGTTTTGTATGGATCGATTTTCATTTCATGATCTATAATTATGTGTCAACGATTTGAAGGATGGTCTTTGTCAAGTTGATGAAATCTCTAACGCTCTGAACGCCGCTTAGATAAAGTATGAAAAAAGACGATCAACTATGAAGAGTAATGATTTACCACTCATTCCACGCTGGCAGTTTCACTTTCCATGCTTGTGAATTATCCCTCATCAAGTACAATAAGCTTTCACTCACAATGAATGTCCGTGGAGCAGTTCTTCTACTTTCTCTCACTTATTCGCATTTTTCC
>NC_087201.1:16456594-16466594 GCF_015104395.2 Macrobrachium nipponense
TCTCTCTCTCTCTGCTGTGTCATCACTGTCTTCTCTCAACTCGAGACAGACTGACGCGAAAGAAAAACAAGTCAGGTTAACTGACGGTAACCGAAGACTTGAACTAACGGTAAGGACGGAAGCACAGGCACCAAAAAAAAAAAAAAAAAAAAAAAAAAAAAAAAAAAAATGAAATGACACTCACTGCCTCTCTCTTAAGCTTCACAGGAGACAGCCTCCGACAGAAAAGGGGACGTTGCTAGGGCTTCAGACGGCAGCCGTTGATACTGCTGCTATTTCTTTTAAACGTTACAAAGATAGCGAAAGTGATGATTTTTTTTCTTTCATTGACCTATTTCATAAAGAATCTTCATAGGACCAGTCTGAAGGCCTGTTTGACAGTTATGTGATATATCGCATTCACACAAGGTAATACCTCATTTCATTATTTTCTTTGTTTTGGTTAAATTTGATTTTTAATGGTCTTAATTTTATCGTTTTAATATATCTCAAAATAGTTCAATTATCAAAGACAATTTTTAAAAATCACCAAGAATTTCAGTTCATACTGACACTTAGATTGAAGACTTAGATATTAATACACCTTGAATTCAAAGCATCTGTTTTCGACTTGCAGTTCACAGCCAGAGTCTTACTTTCAAGGTGCGATCAGCTCTCCTTCCACAGTGTAGAATTTTCCGTTCGATTGGTGGTCTGGGTAAAAAAGATAAATAATTTTGGGATCACGCATCATCAGAGTTGGGCTCTACTGTAAAAGGAAGAAGTGGAAAAATAAGGAAATCTGACGATTGCCGACCTGAATGACAACTCATGAATCAATAATATTGTTAGTTTGACCAAGTGATATTCATGTTAGTTTTCTCTCACTCCAAGTGACTTGTAAACTACTCGTTTTTGGTGTTGTTGTTGTTGGGGGTGGGCTGAAGGAGCCTCAAAAGGTCTTAAAAAGGTGTTTCGTTGTGAGTTAAGACACAGGAATTTTAAGATAGGATATTTATGATTTATATATTAGAATGAAAATGTAAGAAAACAAGTAATATCTTTATGTCAAACAGTACAGAAAAATTATTTCTAATAAAATTTTAATATTCGTTTGTGAAATAAGGCTCTATTTGACTGTAGATTTTAGTACGCTTTAATTCATGTGGTGTATATACTGAATTTAGGCTGTTTCTGTTCAATTATTTCATGCTTCCACTTATAACTGAGAATAATTTGTGTCATTTTTTATTTGATCCTCGTTGTTAGTAGAACTAAGTATGAGTATTAATTACGAAGATCACTTCACGATAAGATAGGAATATAATGTTTACAGCTTATGCTTGAGGGGAAAATCGTGCACGCGTCCCGGGTAAGCTGGATGTCCCAGCACGCCTTGTTCGTACTACTTTTGACCCTTTCTTTGCAGCTAGTTTATTCCTCTATCTTTTATAACGAAGAATATGTCTGCACTTTATTTTAGCGAATGCAATAAGAGATAACCAATGAACCATTTGTTAATTTTAGTTTTGTAAACTGTTTTAGTCTTTCCTTCTAAACAAGGACTTATTGCTCTTAAAAATAAATAAATAGATAAATAAATACATAAATTGTGAGTGCTCGTGAACGACTTCTTATAAAGACAAAATTTTTTTGCATCAATTAAAGGTGAGTGAATGAAATCGACCTGAAGAAACTGCTATGTCACCATCAACAAATGACATCAGCAATCTCAGACATAATACATCGGTGGATAATTCTGAACAGTAAGAACAACACAAGTTGACTGCTTCGGAATAATCATTTCTCTCAGCAGAATGAGTGATAAAAAAAGGTAAGGGGAAAGGGGTCTTATGCTATCTTAATGTGAGCAAGTACTCTATTTATTTATCTATTTGTTTATTTATTTGTTTATTTTTACGTTTCCTTCCTTCTGTAGGTATACTAAATATTTGAAATGAAAATACTTTTAATGTTAAAATATCTTTCTTGCGGTGATTTTTTTTACCTTTATCGAGGCTCAGGTAAATGGCACATGATTATATCCTTTATTTTTCCCTTTACAAATACGTAATTATAAATAGCACTGGCAGCGACAAGGAAAAACATCTTAATTCCACAAATATATATTTGCATGAGCTTAACTAACACATACTCGTTTTCTGGTATATATATATATAATATATATATATATATATATCTATATATATATGTATATATATATATATATATATATATATATATATATATATATATATATATATATATATATATGTGAGTGTGTGTGCGTATATATATATATATATATATATATATATATATATATATATATATATATATATATATATATATATATATATATATATATATATATATATATATATATATATATATATATATATATATATATATATATATATATATGTGTGTGTGTGTGTGTGTGTGTATATATATAAATTAATAAATTCAATAGCTTTTCGTCTGTGTTTTTGCGGTTCGTAACACTCTTTATTCGGCTGGCATATTTGTTAGTAAGAGTCGAACATTTCTGAGGTACTCACTCGTTCTGTTACTGGGGGATGCACCTCGCAAGGAACAGGAGAGCGTCTTCTCTTTCAAACTGTAGACATAAATCCTCCCATTCCATTCACAATTCCGCGGAGATTTATAAGACCATCAGAAATCTGTCGAAGAAGGAAATCACGCATATCGAGTCACTGACAGCCATGCTGCGATATGGGACAGCTTTCTCTCCGATCAGCATCTATGACTGTGCCCTGAGTATTTATGTGGCGTACGGTGTATACTTGTATATGCTCATGCCTTATTAAGATGGAGTTCTTTGCTAATCCCGGGGATGCAAATGCCGGTTTTATGTGCTAAGATAAGGAGAGTTTAACGGTATACTGAAGTAAAGAAGTGTGTTTTTTATTGATTATAATGGGCATATTTCAAATTCTTCTCATACCTATCTCAAGTACAGAATCCGGATGGCTAGTAAAAGTATTTGCGAGTTTGCTAAAAATAATAGTTATTTTTATGCTGTATGTTCATTTTTCGTTTTAATTATTCGGAGGCCCTAAAATTGTTTACAACGGTTCGGTATTCTTTGAACTAATTTTTCAAAGACAATTCATTTTCTGCGCTCAGGTTATCCTTGTGAGTAAAAAAAAAAAATTGATTTTGTCGTGTATTATTTTGAAGAAAATTTTCCGCACGTAGAAGCAGTGATATGATCTCTCAATGCTTGTAGTGGGACCATCTGCTTATATTCCCCTAGATTACTCAATAAAAACCTTTCCAAACACGACCAATGTATAGTTTAAACTGGACCAAGAAATGAGATGCATATTTTTTTTTTCTTTTTTAGGGAGACGTAGATCCGATAAGTGGTGATGGGTTCTGGTATTGAATCTAAAATCCTAAACTCATCTTTGTATATATTCTACTGCATCATCAAAACAGGAAATCTCACTTAACACTATAAAAGAAGGCTTCTCTATAGCCGGCTTTTAAGATATATACAGGTCAATGTCTTGTTCAAGAATGAGAAAGCATATTTTATTTACCATAACAGATTCACATTACCCGCGCATCTGATGTCTAGGCCAGCCCCTTACGACGCTCCTGATTGGCTGTTGATAAGCCAATCACAGGGCTTGAAACTCTCAGTGTCTCTCAAGAGTTCATATGTGCAGGATACGTCTAACTCAGGAGAGGTGGAACATACATCCTGCCAATGTGAACTCTCTCGAGAGACTGAGAGTTTCCAGCCCTGTGATTGGCTTATCAACAGCCAATCAGGGGCGTCGTAATGGACAGGCCATCCCAGACATCATTGAGCACACAAAGGCTGAAATTAGTATTATGAATGCAATGTGCAAATTGACGAGATGGCTAAGTGGAAAGACATTAAAGAAACTAGTTTGCATTTGGCTTTTAAAAGGAAAAAGATTACTGAAGCAGCAGTAAGTATAATCTCATAAGTGAAATAGCAAGTTGAACCAGGTTCTAATTGGTAAGTATGTATGTATATATATATATATATATATATATATCATATATATATATATATATATATATATATATTTATATATATATATATCGTATATATATATATATATATATATATATATCTATATATATATATATATTCTTCCTACCCATTCTCTCTCTCTCTCTCTCTCTCTCTCTCTCTCTCTCTCTCTCTCTCTCCCTCTCTCTCTCTCTTTCTCTTTCCCTATCCCTAACACACAAATTACTTCTCTGCTCACATCTCATCATCTCATCTCACGTTCCATTTAATTCACAAGATCAGACAATGTCGGATTCCTCCCTAGTGGAACTCCCCTGTACAGTCGATCATCACCTAAGCGGGGGGACGTATCAGGTAGTCTCTGTCCCACGCCACTCGTTGCTGATTCATTAAGCTTCGATTAATCTTTCTCTCTCTCTCTCTCTCTCTCTCTCTCTCTCTCTCTCTCTCTCTCTCTCTCTTGGCTTCTGGGTGATAAAGCGATTGGCCACCCTCGTTTCATATTTCAGTTCCCTTCATGTTCTGATATCATTTATTTCTTTTTTAGCTGCTGGTTCTTATATTTCTTTTCTTATTTTCCTTTGCGTCTTCACTTTGCGAGTTGGAATTGTTTTATTTTTTTCTATATTCTCATTTTCAATCTTGTTGTAGACTTTTCTTTTTCGTTATTTTGTGTGCATAATTTCACTTTTTGAAGTTGCGATTCTCTCACGGTTTTCTCTGGTATCTTTTTAATTTTGTTTTTGTGGGCTTCGTTTCCTCTTAATTATATTTCACGTTTCTTGGCTTATAGCTTTAACTTCATCTCAACGACATTTTGCACCTAATTTATGGCATAATCTTAACAGAGAAAACAATTAACTCCAAGGTCTCTGAAACAGTTAAAAGCCAGTAGCTTGAATTGAATATAGAATTTAGGCCAAAGGCCAAGCACTGTGACCTATAAGATCATTCAAAGCTGAAACGGAAATTGACAGTAAAAGGTCGAAAGGTGTAACATGAGGAAAACCTTAAAACAGTTGCCCTATAAATCAATCATTAGGAGAGGGTGGAAAGCAAGATGGAAGTAAGAGAATATGAAAGTAGGTATAGTAAAAGGAAAGGTAGGGGTTGCAGCTCCCTACTGGGGTAAAGAGGCACTTGCCGGAATGAACACGAAAAGGTAATTTGCCAAACCTTGATTGAGAACGAGGGGAGTATCGATGTCAAGGTCGGTGGAGTTTCAGATAAGGTGTTGAATCTGTTGAATCTCTTCAGGAATATCGCACGTCTGATGATGAAGATGATTGCGTGATTACACAGTAGGTATCACCGTTTTACGACTGACAATACAATCATTCGCGTCAGAGTTCGTAGCAGAAGGAAGGTAAAAATAGTGTCAGTTATTTAGCAGAACTGGACAAGCATAAAGAATCGTAGTGGCAAAACATTTCGGAATGACAGAGAACAATATGCAAATGAATCCAGTAACCATAGCAAGTAAGCAAATAAAATGAAATGGTTGATTTCAATCTTAGAGTCAACGGATGAAAACATGGCAGCTGGGGTCTCCTCTTTCATGTCTTCTTAACCAGAATGACCATAATCCACTCAAAGGAATTAGCTCTGTTGTTGAAGTTTCCCATTAGGAGTTCGCGATGGTATCGGCTCCTGCCATTTATCCTCCTCAGGGGAGCATTCCTCAAGGTAAGACGTTGCTGCCCTCCACCAATGTTTAATTTGAGAACTCGTGATAAGATCTCCCCTGACAGCATTCTGGAGGTAGTGTACATTTCCCTCGCTGCATATTGAAGCAACGAATTGTCGATTGAGGGAGAGCAGTTATGCGTTATAGGCTTGTGTATGAATAAAGGTATTATACACATAAACACACATACGTATTTATATATACATATATATACACACATACACACACGTATACATATATTATATATATATATATAATATATATATATATATATATATATATATGTGTATGTATGTAGTATGTATGTAGACGCACAAATACCTGTAAATCTTTTGATAGAGTGATTATGATTTTTCCTTCACCAGCGAAAAAAAAAACACGTTTCCATTATGAGGAAGCACATTTTGGTGAATTATATTTATTATTATCAATACACAAGGCTCATATTCTTACTAGAGATTTTTTTACAGAAGAGTCCATCACTCGAAAAACACGGTATGCACAACTTCCAGTAAGATTTAGGTTGATTCAAGTACGCATTCCTTGAACATCAGAGAGAAATGAGGAGTGTGGGGTAATACAATGTGCTGCTGCCATTATAATCGCAAATCGCTTTTATATTCGTACGTCATGTGGTTTCTACAGTGGCCACTCTACTAACCGTGATTCGGGAGAGTCGGTGTAAGGAACATCTATCATCGAGGCTGATTTCAAAGACTAGCGTCGCTTCAACCAATCAACGCTTTTGTTATTGTCTCGCGAGAGCCAATCAGCGCACAGAAGAATATGTGTATTCTCTGAACACACGTGATTGCTCTGTAAATAAGCTATTTTATCGCTATTATCGTCGGTATTATTCATCATTGAGTGATAACATCGGCAGTTTAATAAGTTTAGATAAGGTAGATTCTACAGAAGTGTTCGTTGTGACCGGTCCGTCCCTGGAAAGTGTGGAAAAACAGGAAAAAGGAAACGATCTCTGTTTCGGTGGTATTTCGTGGTCAGATGATGGTGGCTGCGATAATTATCATGAGCCTTTCTGTTTTAGATAATGGTGTTGGTATTGAGCGACACGGCGTAAGAATAGGTGAAGATAAAGAGGAAAACGGTGCTATTAAAGAGGAGGAAATAAAAGGAAAAAGTGAACTAGCAGAGGGAAAATTTGCATTATTATTACGATTTTAGTGATGGTGACATAACTGTTGACGAGTGGGTGTATCTGTATGACAGTGAAAGCGATACTGAATAGTACTAGCATTGAACTATGTTACTAGCATCCCTACACATGTGATGGAGAGCTTTCTCCCATCAGTTTTGAAGTTAGTACTGGTGCCAGTGCCACCGTTAGCACGACACTCAGGACAACAGGATTGCTAAGAGACTGAAGAACCTTGAGTTTTGCAACCCAAACTATGTTAAGAAGACTGATTAAAATAACAGCTGTTCCGCCAAGAAGGTCTGTTCCCTCTGTAACCGCAAGGATGAGTGTTTTTCCAAACTTGGGAATGCTATCCTCAAGGTATATTGATCAACAGGGGACTGTAACATGCAGACACTTTCAAAGAAATATTCATAGGCAATCCACCTGAGGCCGGAGAAAGCAAGAAGTGGACTTTTAGCCACTGCAAGTCTACCGCCCTCTTAATTCTTGTAGTAACCGCTGTCAGAACCCAAGTTAATATGGAAAAATTGTCAGAGGGATGAACAACGATAAAGGACCTGAGGGGCAGGAATCCCAACGCCAGGAAAATAACAGTTCGTCCATGAACACATACAGTTGTTCCAGGCACCCCCAATCGTCAATGTGTGGTGTTTCACTTCAGCATCTGGGCACTGCTCGAAAAATGCCTTGATTGGTTATACGTCAATCAGCCTTGTACCGCGGTGGGGTTAAAACTTTTTAACTATTTTCAACCACATTACTATGTCAGTTTTGGCACCTCAGTGGCGTCGTAGGTATGGTGTTGGCGTACCACCTCATTAGCCGCGAGTTCGATTCTCGGGCATTCCATTGAGGAGTGAGAGATGTGTATTTCTGGTGATAGAAGTTCAGTCTCGACGTGGTTCGGAAGTCACGTCAAGCCGTTGGTCCCGTAGCTGAATAACCACTGGTTCCATGCAATGTAAAAACACCATACCAACAAACAAACAATATCAGTTTTCCCCTTGTGAATTACGGTGCCAGCAACACCTGTGAACAGCTGTCGGGTTGGAACAGCTGTCTCTCACATTGAACAACAACTAAAGGCACAGAGCGAAAAAAACATCGTAGGCTTCAAACCCTAAGAAGGCTGTCAAACTCTGTGATGACGACTGGGATTATATGCCACGCCCTCGTCTTTCTGTCAGTGTACTGCTTTAAACAAAAATTGTGACAAGTCTTTTCAACACCGTCCGAACCCCACCCCCTGCCTTGTTCATGGACCTAGCTGTCTGTGGGCCAATGGAACTGAACATTCCAAAGAAATAATAAGCAATACATGAACTTATAAGATTTTGGTGAGTAAAACTATTTTTTGCCATGATCCATCTTTTTTTTATCGTTTGATGATTATTTTTGTGTATAAAACACTGTTAAATCTATCATTAATCATCATTATATTTACCATTGTTAGGATTAATATGGACACTATGTCTATTCATTTCTATTGGATAGATGTAATAATATTTTCGGGAGATTTTCGTGTTTAGAGTTTTATTTTTTTATAACTTATGGGTTTGCTTTGAGTATTTCGAACATACTCCATGTTTACTAATGTTTAATAACGTGTATAATGCTACTAATTGCTTGCAATTTTATTAGCCTGAATCACCAGTATCTTCATTCACATGTTTGCTAGGATCATATTTTGATATAATCCATGTCTATTAATCTAATTAATTGTTTGTAAAAGTATTTATGTTTGAAAAGGTATTTTGCAATGCCCACATTATCATCATTATTAAATTTCTATTTACAAGCTAGCTATGCCATTTCTTCATTAATGTTAACTGGTGTTTGTGACAATTTTAATTGTGAGGGTATTAGATTTTAATCGCTATTAACTTCATCATTCACAAGCTTCTTGTGATTTTCATTATCATATACCCCATGCCATGTTTGTTAATATGTAGTGCTATGTGTTTTCTGTGTGGGACAACAATTTTTTTTACCATTACCATGCACAAATGTCATATAACGTGAGGTTACAATAAGAAAAAAGTATTCAGGTAATCTCATACCATAAAAGAATAATGAAATACATTTTAATGTATAATCTAGGGAGCAGCAGGTTAAAAAAGTGTACATCTCAAATTCGAAAACTGTTACTTAGGCATAATTCCCATACAATTAGCTTTAATAAAAAGAAGTCTTAGTTCATAGTATCATGTTGAACGCTATCATCGCTATTTGAAAGCAAAAAATTTTCAATATTGCTTTATTCAGTTTTAATATACTGACGCACAGGATGTTTCCCGAGTTATTGATCATGCGACAATGAACCAAGATTCTGGCAAAATAAGGTTAATTTAAAACTCCAGAGGCATGAAGATGAGGGTCAGCTAAGATATAATCTAGTCCAAAGTCAGTTTTACACAAATCAGCTAAATTTCACAAGCACAAAGAGACGATAGTGTATGTAGGAGTAAATTTATTCATAAATTATTTAGACAGATAGACATGCATGCATAAAGTCAAACACATAACCGATGAACCTAAGTATTAATGATGAAATGCATCTAAGGAATTACTGACAAATCCTTAAAAATTTTGCTTTTCTTGTTTTTTTTCTTTCTAATTCCATTTATTAATTCATTGACTCAGACTTAAAAATTCATGACCGACGTTTATTACAGTATATTTGAATCACATCTCCGCATGGGAAGTTCCACTTTTCCATTAAAACATATAAATATGGTATGTGAGACGCGTATATATGTATATTTTTCTTTCTTTATTTATTTTTTATTTATTTATTTATGACTGTGAGTGTTGGGCATTGGACAGCTTAGGGAATGGGAAAAGTATTACCATAAATATCCCTATATATATATATATATATATATATATATATATATATATATATATATATATATATATATATATATATATATATATATATATATTTATATATATGAAATAGAGCAAAGAAAGGGGCGTGACACAATCGTAATGAGGGTCACTTGTTTACCGGACTCTACTTTCAATTGTGTCTTTACATTGGAATAAAAAAAAACTCCTTTTATATCTAACAAAATCCACAAATCAGCTGTTCAGACAGAATGAGGGACAAAAGTTCAGTCCTTCAGTCATCAGT
>NC_087201.1:16471594-16500319 GCF_015104395.2 Macrobrachium nipponense
TTTTATCCATGTAGTGAATGTCCCATTTATCCATGTATTACTGTGGTGACTGTCCCTTTTATCCAGGTATTACTGTGGTGACTGTCCCTTTTTATCCCAGTATGACTGCACTGAATGTCCAGTTTATCCAGGTATTACTGTACAGACTTGTCCCTTTTATCAAGAATTACTGTGCTGTCCCTTTTATGTGAGTATTACTATGGTGACTGTCCATTATATCCAGACATTACGTATCCACATAAGTCACAGAGGGAAGTGGGAAAGGGGAAGGGGGAAGGGGAAAGGGAAAGGGGTATGGGTTTGAAACCTACCCTGTTGTCTAAGTTGGGTCAAATGATGTCCACGTGCCAGACTTTGATGTCGAGCACAAACATTTGGACAAACATACACACATTCACTTTTATATGTGATATATATATATATATATATATATATATATATATATATATATATATATATATATATATATATAGATGTTAGGAAACATAAGAGTCTGTCTATAAATAGCTAGGGAAAACTTAGTTAGGAAAACCACTGGTAGAATATATAGTGAAAGTAGAGTGACGAAGGATCTACCAGAAGTAAAGGTAGAAAAAGGAGTAGATGTGTACACCATAAGTCTGCACGGATAGCAGTTTCGTAAAACCAGACCAAACATTGGCACCGGTTGGTCAAAACAGTAAGATGCTAACCTCACCAGAAAAGTTGATCTATGACCCTTTCAGTGGGTGGTTACCGTCGAAGGACGAAACCAATCAGATGAATCTAGAGGTGGCACCGGAAGTAATGAAAGCCATTCATGTAGAAGTAGGAGGTGTCCTAAAGGACATTCGGGGAGGAGTCAGAAAAAAGTAGTTAGGTCGAAACTTCATTTGAAGTGCCAGAGAGTTGTAGTTAAGAACAAGGCCTTATACGGGAGGCTGTATCCCTTCTCCCTCTGTTCCAAGTGTAGTGTAAAGTGTGTAAACTGTGTTGTTACAATTATAAGAAAGAATTTATAGCAGAGGTGTTTGACTTGCCCAGATTCCCAAAGCTATACAACCCCATGTTTTTAATAATATAAAGTACCTCCTGAGAGACTTAGTGAAGAATAAATAAACTAAATGTTCTACGAGAGAAGAAACTCAACCGTAACTAGTGATAGACGAAGGTTAGCCCATATGACAAAGAACCTTTCAAACATTACCCGTAACAAAGAAAAGAACTCGTAAGTACGCCACGCAACATAACGAAGAGAAATAGAAATAAAGGCTAACCACAAAAAGTAAGTAGGCACATAATGGTGGAACAGCGGTAGTGGGATTCAAGTGCATAAAACACCAATCTAAACACACACACACACACACACACACAGTGGAAAAATTAAACAGAGTGGAAGATATAAAACTGCCAATAAAAGAGCGCTAATACTTAAGGCGGCAGAAACATACAAGAAAAACCAGGCACGAACTTTATAATTAAAAAGAAGAAATTCCGAGTTCAATAACTCGAAGAACGAAGAAAAAAGAAAAAGGGCAACGAAAGAGAATGAATCTCCGAACGGCGTAGACACAACAAGACTTCGATTCTGCTGAAAGGGGCGAACGAAACGGAGCGACGAAACACAGTGAAATCATAAGAAGAATACTGAACTAGGATAGCCGCATTCCTAAGCCATAAACTCGACAAAGGAATACGCAAAAAACGCATTAAGGCGGATAAAAGAAGATTGAATACAACGCAGCGAGGACTGACGACGGATTTCTTCAATCAACCTGTGAGCGCTAAACTATCATAAATCCTGAGATAGCGCCCATTTCTCCATACATCGCTACGATTTTTCCCCATGGATAAGGCGCACTGGACTCCAACCGTGGTGTGAACGACGGCAGCGCACAGACATCGCCACAACAAGTGAAACGAGCCGGACGACGACTCAGAAGTGATCGGCAACCAGCAACAAGAAGAAAAGTTTAAAGTATCCTGATAGATTAACGTCTGAAAATAAATATAGAAAAATCACCCACTGCGATAATATAAAAATGTCTTTATAAAATAATTCATAATAAGTAGTTTTGAGATAAAAATTTTCTTTGCCGTAAAGTTGCAAGATAAAATATTTTTTTTTTTTTTTGCCTCATTGATTGTGATAAATCTAGAACAATAAAGATATTGTTCATTCAGTTCACAAGGTGCAGTGGTGTGAATCAGGAATAACGGCATACACTAATGTAAATGTTTTTCCAGATTGAAGGAAGGAAACACTAGGAAATAAGATTAGATAGGATATCTAGGAATCGCAATAAGGAAGACAGACTCAGTATGAAGATCATGTAAGTACAACAATGCATCTATTTTTTTAAATTGTATCTAGCCTAATGCTGTTGATATGAATAATGAAAATGTTAACGAAATTATTACTAGGTTACAAGAAAGCAGAACTCCCGATCTGAGTCATTATAGCCTACGTCCAAATCTGACAGACGCTCGAGACTAAATACTCGACGATCACATAGCGAAAGTCCAACCAGAATACCGAGTCCGACAGTAGCAAAATAGACCCACTACTAGTGTGACTGTTACTAATCATAATAACATTCCTAACCCATTGCAAGTACAAACTAGGAACTCTAGAATGGCACAGGCCGCCGTAATAACACAAGCTACACGCTTTTGCGGTAGGGTAGAAAAGGGGCATCCTGACAAAATTAAGTTAGAAGCATATACAGTATCTCAGTGGATAACAGAGACTGAAAGTCGAATTTCAGCTAGTGGAATTAAAGATGAACGCAAGAAAATAGATGAAGCGTTACTCTATGTTAGTTCCGAAAGGGGCGATGCACATCGCACTCTCACGTCCCCAAGTTTCAGGAGATTCCGACCTTCGCTGAATTTAAGAAGGTGTGTCTAGAGTTATGGGAGCCATTTATCAACGTGATAAATGGTACAATCTCTCCCGATTCCTTCATCAGAAATATGACGGGGAAAGTATCGCAAATTTACATACGGACGTCGAAAATTCCATCCGTAACTTAACCACCGATTTGAAACGAGCCGGCGTAGTTATTGGCAATCCTGATTCATTTAGTCGTGACAAAAAGGATCTAGTTAGTCTATAAGAGATTTTGAATTACCTAGTTCATGGTATAGTATATGACGCTATCGGGGAAGGAAGAAGAAAAAACGAGTCTTTAAGAAACAGGATCCTGATCCGAAACAGGATAGTCTAGCAGCTTTAAGATTTATGGAAGAGGAAATGTGTAAAAAGGGACTAAATCTGCAAGGAATTTACAGGTTTTGTAAATAATGGAAACCCTAATAGAAATAGAAATAATTTCCAGGGAAAGGGCAGATGGTGTCCCAGGCGGGTCTAGAAACATTAAGCATAGACAACAGGGAAACCCAGACCATAAGAACAATCCAAGGTACGGGAATGGAAAATTTTTCCAAGCAAACAAGAATAGTAAAAATAGGCCTCAACAGTATAGAGGAAATCTAAACAATAATAACCCAACCTCATTCGGCCCAAATCACAGTCAGAGCTTCGGAGATAATAGAACACAGAATAACAAGCAGGAACCAAATTGCGCAAATTGTGGTTATTCCAACCACACAACTCAGAATTGTAGGCGACCAAAGTATTGTTTTCATTGTAATAGGACAGGTCACCTAACACAAATTGTTTGGTTCAGAAATACCAATACTAACCATAATGCCCCAAAGTAATACACCCCAAAATATTAATCAGACTCAGTGACAATTTACAGCACATGGTAATACATGAGAAGGCTTCCTTACCAGTAGAAAATGAGAATGAAATAGGTTACGGTAGGTCAGGAAGATAATTTCAAGTTTCCTTTTGAAGTAAATAAGGAGATAGTATTTTCAGTAAAGGATAAAGAAATATGCCAAGAAGATTTACCTATCATCCAAACCAGAGAATTAATAATAAACCATGCTCAATCCTTTTTAGATACAGGCAGTACAGTAAATATAATAGATAAACAAACATTAACAAAACATTTAGGCTTTGCAGATATAGAAATACAAGGTCCTGGTAGAATTATAAAAGGAATAGCCGGGAAACAAAATAAAGGCGCCTAGGCAATGTCACACTGGACATAGAGATTTTAGACAAAACTTTTAAGGAAGTATTTGTAGTATTAGAAGAAAGGTTTTATCCTACGCAAGCGCTGTTTTCATATAATGCTATGCGGAGATGTAAAATAATGTTAGATTGTGGAGAAAATAAAATAAATTTACCCCGCAGAAATAGAGAAAATGTTTGTTTTCAGCTAGAAGAAGGAAAGTCTTGCATAAATCTGATCAATTTATCTGAGACGACATCTTCTAGAGAAGCGAACATCCAAGATACTAAGATAGATAATAATGCTAGCACAGATATTAGCGGAATAAGTGGCAGAAATAATACCTAGCAAGATATGTCCTTAGCCAGGAAAGATTCTATGATAGATTGTGCACAAATAAATAACATTAACAATGCAAGCCTTGATATTCAGAATTCTGAACAGAGCTCTGACTCTGAACAAATCTACGCAGCTGAACAATTTATTGCCGCGGAACATATTAATGCATGCGAACAAATGGATGAAAATGAATCAGAAATTGATTGTACATATCTCATAATAGATGAAAATAAAGAAGAAAAATATATCAATGAAGTCCTGTTATTAGGAACAATAAATAAGGGTGAATTAAACTCAACAATACTACTGGATGAAAATTCGGATGAAACAGATGTCTGTTATTTCTCAGAGATACGAGATGACGAAGAAATATGTTTATCAGTACTGCAGATGACCATACTGTCACATTTGTACTTAATAGAGAAGTAGTTTTGTACCCGCAATGTCTAACCAAGGTTTGTCTTAGGGCTAAAACAGACGAAGACTTGCATGAAAAGGACGTAATGCTAACTAATGAAAACTTACCATACTTTGTTAGGATGGACAATTCTTTAGTTCACGTGAAAGGTAATAACTGTGAGACATACGTCCAGAATTTTTCAGACAAAAGAACTAATACTAAGACCTGGTATTAGAATTTTGTATCCGGAATTGTAGTGAATAATCCTTTACTAACACTAAGTGAAAAAGCATTCTTCTCTAGCACAGAACCGAGTTCAATTCTAAATACAGAAGTAAATAATACAGACTTTCCTCAGAATAGAGTTAAACTATTACAAATATTGGAAAAGTATAGAGATGTCATTGCCTTAGAACGAGATAAGTTAGACAGAACAGATACTTTGCAACATAAGATTTTAATACAAGATGGAACTAAACCATTTTATATCCCTAACTATAAATTACCATCAGCAACGACGATCGTAGATCAGTTAATTGAAGAAATGAAACACGATGGTGTAATAGTACCTTCTAAATCACCATATAACTCACCTCTTTTTATTAGTTCCAAAGAAAGATGGCACTTGATAATGGTAATAGATTATCGGAAATTAAATTAACACACCATTCCAGATAGGATGCCAATGCCAGTTATAAATGATATGTTAGCTCAATTAGGTGGAGCAAAGATATTTACGTCATTAGACTTGCTTAGTGGATATTGGCAAGTACCTTTAGACGAAGAATCCAAGCCCTTGACAGCTTTTAGTACTCATATGGAACATTTTACACGTTTGCAAGTCCATGCCCTTTGGTCTTACATCGGCCCCACTAACATTTACTCGATTAATGCTCCAAAATCTTAGGAGACATAGAGGATGTTTCAGTATACCTAGATGATGTAGTCATTTCTAGTAAGGACTTGGATAGTCAACTTTAAGACATTAGAAAACAGTGTTAGAAAGACTAAAGAGCGCAGGATTAAAGATAAAGATAAGAAATGCCAATTCATGAGGAAATCATTAGAATATTTAGGACATGTCATCAGTGAAAATGGAGCTGCGTATGCAGGAAGGGAAAATAAAGTCAATTGTAGCATATCCAGCCCCAAGTACTTGAAAGCCTTAAGAAGATTCTTAGGTATGGTTGGCTACTACCGCCCTTTTATTAAGGGATTTTGCCACTATAGCTAAACCATTAACAGATTTAACAAAGAAGGATGTAATTTATGAATGGAAGCCAGAACATGAAAGAGCTTTCCAAACACTCAAGGAAATGATGACAAGAAATCCAATTTTAGTGTATCCAGATTTCTCAAAGGAATTTTACTTAGCCTGCGATGCTTCTAGTACAGGTGTAGGTGGGCAGTTTTAATGCAACAAGGAAAAAAACCAGAATGAGAGCAGTATATTATGCAAGTAGAGTTTTGAATGCTGCAGAAAGAAATTATAGCACTACCGAACGAGAGTGCTTAGCTCTTTATTGGGGATTACGTAAGTTTGGCATATATTGCTAGGACATAAGGTCAATGTGCTTACCTATCACAAACCTATTTGTGATCTATTTAAGAAAAGAGCATTCACAAATAATATGAAGTTTAACAGATGGTTCATAAGTGTATTAGAATTTGCCCAGAATTTAGGTATATCCCGGGAAGATATAACACTATTGCAGATGCTTTGTCAAGGTCGCAAGAAGAAAACGAGAAACAAATCACAACTAATACTTTCTGTTTTAGTTGTCCGATCATAGATCTAGACTTAGAAAGAGTTCAGATCGAACAGCAAAAAGATGCTAACATTAGAAAAATAGTGGGGTAACTTAATGCAAAATGAGGATGATCAGTCTGAATTTCAGTTAATTAATGGAATTCTATATAAAACATCAGATGAACCGAATGCTTGTTCACGATTGTATATACCTAACACACTAACCAAGGAAGTATTCGAATTAACACACTCTTTACAAGTTGTCAGGACATCCTGGAATAAAGAAAACATGTAGAACAGTCACTAGAAACTATTTTTGGGCCGAATTGCAATGAAGAAGCTAAAAGATGTGTTGAAATTGTCATATCTGAATTAAAACGTACACAAGGGAACGTTAATGTAAAGGCCCCTCTTGAGAAATATCCATCAGAATTAACTCCTTTTCAAGTAGTTTCAATGGATTTTGTAGGTCCATTTCCAAACACAACTAGAGGTAATCGTCAGATTCTAGTTTTTCATAGATTACTTGACTAGATATGTTTGAGATCCTTCCAGTCCAGAAAACAGAGAAGCAACTACTGTAGCAGAAGCTCTGAAATCTAGAATTAATTAAAACTAGACATTCATGTCCTCAAACATTATTATCTGATAATGCAGGAGAATTTACTAGTGACATTTTGAAAGAGAAAATTGTGGTGAAGTTTTATGAAATTAACAAGTGTCAGGTTACAGCTTATAAACCAAGCTCTAATGGGAGCAGTAGAGAGAACAAATCGTAAGATAAAGGATGTACTGTAAAACTTTAGTAACTCCACAGACTGAAGATTGGGACTTAATACTTGAAGACGTACAGTTCACTATTAATAACACTGTAAATGAATCTGTTGGGGAAACCCCACACACTTTCTGTTATATGGTTATCAGAAAAGAATGCCCAATACTTTATTAGACGAAGCGTCCCCACCAAGACATACTTATAATTACGAAGACTACGTTACTGGAAAACAAGACGGACTTTCGAGACTGTAAAAGGCACAAGGGCTAGATTGAAGGAGTTATATCAAAAGTCTAGTAAGTATTAACAATAAGCAATCAACAGTCCCAGAATTAAAAATAGGTCAACAAGTATATGTGCTTAATCACAAAGTTGAAGGAGCCTAATGTTAAAGTAAGTCTAAATTTCAAGGTCCATATAGAGTAATAGAAAAGGTTAAAAGTTAAATAAATTTAAGCTAATGCATGAATCAACTTTAAGTGAAACTGTTGCACATTGGAACCATATTAAAAAATAGTACATTCCGACATTTTTGGTCAGTTAGAACATTTAAAAGATTTTAAAGATTTAAAGGAGTCAAGTAGTAAGGAAAACAGTAACGTAAATGATTCCCATACTTCATCAGCATTAGTGAACTCCGAAGATACAATTTAAGAAAAAGATAGGACCGCAAGTGCAACAGGAATCAATAACATTGTTGTATAAGGTTTACTGCCTAGAATATATTTGCAGGAAATGGATTACACCTATGGCTCATGGTGTGCGATATCTACCTCTCCCTCTTGCAAATCAAGGAGGGACGCATCCAAAAAGAACATGGTCATGTCAAGATGGTACACGACATAGCGGTTGTAATCATCATCATTACAACAGTACAAGAACAATAACAAGAACTAAGATTTGATTGTTAAACTAAGTTATTATTTGAAACAGAACCCTTTTTAACAGCAAACTTGATGTGATACTTGTTCGCTAAGGAGTGAACGATAAATACGAGGGTGTTGTTGTCTTCGATCTTCTTCATGGCAGACTCAGTGGTCAAAGGGTATTTGATAATGTTGAAGGAGTTAAGCTTGCTCTTTCTGGTCTTGAGAAGCGGTGATATTGGTGGGTTCTTGGGTAGTTGTATTGCATTGATGTTTTGATTAATGGCAAGGATGGTGAAAATAACTGTGAATATATCCCTTAAAGACCTGTTTTCAAGGCTCAAATTTTGTATGGTGAAATGGTAGTGTTTTCACAGAATCAACTAAAAGCTAAAGTCACTTGTATGAATAATCAATCTCAGATAATCTTTAGCAACAAAAACAAAAACAAGAAAAAAAATCCTTTGTGACGTCTTGTGAAGTAGTTATTTTGTGTTATTTGTACTACAAGTATACCATTTTTGCTTCTTATACCTTAAATTTATATAGACATATCAATATTATTGATAATGTCAAAGGTTTCAAAGTATCCAAACTTGATTTAATGTCATTTGAATAACTTGAAGCAGCTAATCAATTTTTTCCATATGCACAAACGACTGAATTTCCCCTATCATTTCCATGGTAAATATTATTTTGTTAGCACTCACCATAGTTGCTTTCATATGTATTGTCAGAGTGTTAGTTGTTAACAAACTCAACACCATTAAGTCCTTAATGGAAAATTTGCCTTCAAGTAACTAATATACTAGCATTATTGTATATATATATATATAACCATTTTTGATTTATTTCAACATTGTATTTTTTTTATATAATCATTTTTGTAATTTTAGGCATTGAGGTCACTGCCGGTAGGTGGGCCGAGTGTTGTTAGGAAAACAATAAGAGTCTGTCTAGAAATAGCTAGGGAAAACTTGTTAGGAAAACCACTGGTAGAATATATATAGTGAAAGTAGAGTGACGAAGGATCTACCAGAAGTAAAGGTAGAAAAAGGAGTAGATGTGTACAGCATAAGTCTGCACGGATAGCAGTTTCGTAAAACAAGACCAAACATTGGCAACGGTGGTCAAAAACAGTATGATGCTAACCTCACCAGAAAAGTTGATCTATGACCCTTTCAGTGGGTGGTTACCGTCGAAGGGACGAAACCAATCAGATGAATCTAGAGTGGCACCGGAAGTAATGAAAGCCATTCATGTAGAAGTAGGAGGTGTCCTAAAGGACATTCGGGGAGGAGTCAGAAAAAGTAGTTAGGTCGAAACTTCATTTGAAGTGCCAGAGAGTTGTAGTTAAGAACAGGCCTTATAACGGGAGGCTGTATCCCTTCTCCCTCTGTTCCAAGTGTAGTGTAAAGTGTGTAAACTGTGTTGTTACAATTATAAGAAATTTTTATAGCAGAGGTGTTTGACTTGCCCAGATTCCCAAAGCTATACAACCCATGTTTTTAATAATATAAAGTACCTCCTGAGAGACTTAGTGAAGAATAAATAACTAACTGTTCCTACGAGAGAGAACAAACTCAACCGTAACTAGTGATAGACGAAGGTTAGCCCATATGACAAAGAACCTTTCAAACATTACCCGTAACAAAGAAAAAGAACTCGTAAGTACGCCACGCAACATAACGAAGAGAAATAGAAAATAAAGGCTAACACAAAAGTAAGTAGGCACAACTATATATATATATATAGATATATATATATATGTGTGTGTGTGTGTGTGTGTGTGTGTGTGTGTGTGTGTGTGTGTGTATGTGTATATATATTTGCATATTTTCATATTTGACATTATAACTTGTGGAAGATTTCGGCTTAGTCGATGATAATGAATGCATATTTTTGATAATAATAATAATAATAATAATAATGAATAATAATAATAATAATAATAATAATAATAATAACTAATAATAATAATAATAAATTCCCAATTTTCTCCTACTTTTTGTAATATAAGCATTCACACGCAATCACTGAGAATAAGGTAGAAACTCTAACCTTTCCAGGTGAGACTTGAACCCACACACGTAAGGTTAAAGTGGCGTTGCAGTAAACTACAACATCAATTAACATTATTTTCGAGAGGGACGTAACTACTAAATTCATTCAGTGGGTTAATATTTGTTAATAATGATAGTAATATTAACATTTTCATAATAACTTCTAATTATTTTTCATTTTTGAGTAAACATAACAAAGATTTTTAAAGAAGTCATTTCCACTGGCTAAGTGCATTAGCTTTCTCTTATTATTTGATTTCAGTTTTTAAAGATCTAGTGCCATATCTCATGAAAAATCAGTCACAGACTTTTGAAGGCATCATACTGTAGAAAAAAACGTTTTAAAAGAACAAATAATTCTCTCTTTTTCTCCCTCCCTCAATTTCGGTGAACGGGACGAGACGCTTCATGGCACATTAGTATATCGTACTTGTGAGGTGACTCAAGCCCATTGAAGGGTTTCCTCTTATGGCGTAGCACCCAATACCATGGCAAGGTCTGTTCTTCGTCTCTTGCTCTTAAAATGATGATGTCATGGTTATCAGCTGTCTGAGCGTCAGCCTTCTCTTGTGTTTCTTTCTTTTTTTTTATTTATTTTTTTTCTAAGTGGATTTGGTGACACTTCGTTATGCGGGATGTCAAATACATCGTGAATTTGCGTCTGAGGTTACGTGAGATCTTGAAGGTTGTGCTTTTTCCATTTTTACATCATGAAGACTTTATATATGTTATGTCTCAGGGAGATTGGATCATTATAAACGCGTTTATTTCATTTCAACCGTTAATTCGGTTAATGATTCTGTGCATTCTAATGTGATTACAAGAATAAAGCCAACGGAGCTCACAAAAGTTTAAATTCCCTCCAATCATTACGAGGAAATTGACCATTTTTTCGTAAGCGTTAGTTATAAAGTATTTCGTTCGTGTATTACTCGGGATTAATGAATGCGTCCTCTTAGAAACATAGTCGAGGAGGAGACCAACACTAATCAGAAGAGTCCTCGAAGAAAAAATGTACAGGTTCTTGAAGGGAAGTTGTCGCTCTCCACTTGAGTAATGATCTCCATCCGCCAGTATATGGTTTGTGTACAGTTTTACAACATGCCGGGGAAAACTTTGGCTATTCCCTTGAAACCTGATCAGGCTCTCTCTCTCTCTCTCTCTCTCTCTCTCTCTCTCTCTCTCTCGCTGATCAGTGTGTCTATAGGACTTATCGTTAGTATTTTGCTTTCATGACAAAAAAGACAAGTAATTTTTTTTTTTTTTACAATTTAATATTCTCAGAAAACAAAAAAAAAAATTTGTAAGTTATCAAAAGACCACGAATCATGGATACTCATATACACAACCACACATTTATACACACCACATACATACATACACACACACACACACACACATATATATATATATATATATATATATATATATATATATATATATATATATATGTGTGTGTGTGTGTGTGTGTGTGTGTGTGTGTGTCTGTGTGTGTATAATGTACGTATGTATCGTAGCTTTGATTTTTAGAAACCGTTGATTCTGTTTGCATCCTAACTGAAACGTTATACGCTTTGGCAAATCAGAAATCCGTGAATGGCAAAGTTAAATTGAATTGGTACATGTTTCTGTGTCGAATTTTGCCGTCGAACTATTAACAGTGGTAACACTGAATATCATATTGGATATGAACGTACATCCGAGTTGGTTTCCTTCCCTGTATGTGATATTATATATAGGTTCTGAAATTATTTCGAAACATAACTAATTGTTAACGTGGAATACTGACAATAACCTTCAAGGTTACTTCCTTCTCATTTCATGCGGAGCTCTTAAATTGTATAACATTATCAGTTAGGAGCCTGATCTACTTTCTTAACGGGTAAAGTCTTGGATACTGCTGTCATTTACTTAGGAACAGCTTCGTCACTTCGTAGTTGCTTTGCATGACGGGTCATTTTACTTCATTTTTGCGGGTAGGCCTCTGCCACATTTAATTTTCCAACACAGGGTCCTCTGCCTCAACAGTTTTCTTCCGTTCTTCAATATACAGCAGCATTTCCTTAACTTGAATGTTAATTTTACTTTTTCTCTCTTGCCGGACACTTTATGCATGGAGTTGTTCAGATGGAGTTTGAAGACAGTAGAATTCCCGTTAGAATATTTTTGGTCTTTGTGACTCTCACAAGGTCTGTTGCCTCTACCCTGGCCAGTACTTCCTTCAAATAAGGAAATGAGAATTCCTCGAAGGAGTCTTCTTACACTATTTTCCAACATTCATTTTAAGGATATACCACGTCTCCCCCCGCTTGTTGAGTAGTACCTTTTTTCATTTATTCTTAACGAATACTTACGAGAAATTTTTTTTATTGTGCAAAGTGAAATATTTGCTGTAACTATATTTCTGGTTCGATGAATTAATAGTAATTGAAATTATCACCAAAAGAAATAGTATCAGTAGTATTTAATAGAGAAAAAAAGTTAGTGAATGTAAAGTTAGTTTCTCTGTTGAGAGAGAGAGAGTAGAGAGATGAGAGAGAGAGAGAGACTGACTCAGTTAATTAAGCTATTGATTAAAATTGCTGACTGTGTTCAATAGTTGTGCGGTAATATAGACGTTTTGTACCGCATCGATGATCACTGTTCATATAGCTACCTACCCCCCCCCCCCCCCACACACACACACACAACCCCCTAAGCGTAGTTTTAGTTATTACTAGTAATTCTATTCTTAACAAATCGGGGCTAGTCTATGTGGTAGGAAATGAAAGTGTCCTAACCACAACAGATAAGATCCAGAATTATGCTGTATAAACATCCTGAAGAAAACGGTTCGTTAGCAAGTCTCGATGCTTTGATAGCAGAGTTGCTTCAGCTTATAGATAAGCTTTTCTATTTATTTTTAATCTCGGAATACAGTACCCTATACATGAGACTCCCGGCATCTTTAAATCTCGTCTTACGACCCTGCAATAATACTGTTATTCCTCAGCATGAAGCATAGTTAAGGAAATACACGCATGTTTTGCCATCATTTCGAATTTTAAAAGTGACTAGTTGCATATTTACCAGTCAAATATTATTTTTCCAATGTTCGAGACATAACAACTGTCCTTTTCGGTAACGCAGAAGCGGATAGACGACGAAGTCTAATCCACTGCCCGGTTATTATATTACTAAGTGTAATGTAACAAGGTGTGATCTGCCTTCATGATTATCGGGGCGCTGCTTAAAATCTGCTGTCAAATAGTGCGTTGTTTCACCAACGAAAATTGAAATAAATGAGTTATATTCTATTAGGAATAATTTTTTTACTGTTTAGCATGGAAATTATTTATATTTTACACTCATTCTAATAAATAAATCACAAATATCCTATGCTAAAATTCCTTTATCGGCAACAAATGCTTGAAGCAAGAAAGATTGGAGGCATTAACAGGGTCACAATTTGCGAGTGTTGCTTGTTATACAAGATTTATTGTTACAGAATATTTGTATCCTTAAAAATCCCCAGTAAATAGTAACAGCAGCTTGACTGCTATATTACTTGAAGACGCTAAAATCCACTGAATCAAAGGAAGGCGCTCGAATGAAAAGCTGGCCCGGCTCTTCTAATTATTTAACACAATATCAAGCTCGTCGGGCTATTTCTCGAGGAGCCCTTCAAGTGCCGAAGTGAAAACGGGCCACACAAAAGAAGAAGAAGAAGAAGAAAAAGACAGCTCCCCATTCACAGAGAGGAGGCGTCAGTGTTTACATTGGACGATTTTATTGCTCGTGTAATGGAGCTCTTGACGCCTGAGGGATGACCCTCTACCATGTCTGTATGTCTGTATGTCCCTTCCTCATCCTAGCCCTCCTGCCTCAACGATGAGTGCGCATCTTAAACTGTGGTGATGATGGCTTTACATAGTATATGTTCATCGCAGCACCAGTTTGGCCCTGCTCGTTCATTGCCGCGTTAAAGCTATTGTGCCTAAGAAGAGCAAGTGCAGGGCCTTGAGTTATCTTTAGTTGCTGATATCTTGTCACTCCAAAAACAAGTGTAATTAAACGAGCCATAAGGAAAGGTAAGCATCATTACTAAGTAATTTCCTCATAATTTATGAAAAATAGACGGCTAAAGAAGCATATTTCGTGGAACATTAAATAAGGTACCAATTTGCCACATAGTAGACCAAGCGTCAGAAAAATGTTTTTATTTGCCGTGTGAAATTATTTTGTATCTATGTGTCGTTTAAATAAGATTAAAAGCAAATAAACATCAGTAAAATGGAAAAACGGAAGCTATTGTTGAATTGTCTAATTTGAAACTTAATATTACAGCTTCTTGAGCATGATATGTAACTTGTTAGTGGAAGCGTTTATGCTTCCCTTGACTTGAGAATTAGTTTTTCTTCAATAGTAACAAATTTTACACTGATTTTAGTGTCAATACTGATAATTATGATCATTTACTTTCTCATTCCTCTTGTGAAACTTTGGTCCAAGAAATGGCTTACCGTTTTTTTATTGCCATCCGCTTATTTGCTTTTTTGTTTATTATTATTCTTTCTTTAAAAAATTTTATTGCTTCTAATTACTAGCTTAGCTTTTTCAAAGAAACTATTAGGAACATCAAACAATTCTTTATTCGATCTGGATGCCATATAATTGAAAATTCGAAGACATTATATCATATTGTACAGTACCTTACCTTACAGACCTTACCTGATATGTTCCTCAGATTAGCTGGCAACGCTTTGAATAGACGCTGCATTATCGATGCTGGTGCGTAGTGGATTAATGTCGTGTGTGCTTTCCCTAGTTTTCATGGTATAGTTTTGGGCACTATTAATCTACCTTTGCTTGCTCTTTCTGATATTTTTAACTCCATGATGTTTTCGACATTTCCTTCTATCTGTTTCTATGCCTGTATTATCATGTAGCGTTCTCTTCTCCTTTCTAGACTATATAATTTTGAAAATTGTAATCTTTCCCAGTAGTCAAGGTCCTTAACTTCTTCTATTCTAGCTGTAAAGGACCTTTGTACATTCTCTATTTGTGCAATATCCTTTTGGTAGTGTGGGTATCATATCATATTGCAATATTCAAGTAGACTACGTACATACATTTTATAAAGCATAATCAAGCGTTCAGCTTTTCTTGTTTTCAAGTGCTTTAACAACATTCCCATTTTTGCTTTGCATTTTGCCAGAAGTATTGCTATTTGATCATTGCATAACATGTTCCTATCAAACATCGCATCAAGGTCTTTACCTGCTTCCTTATTTGTGATTTTCTCGTTATTAGGTCCCCTATATACATATAGCATTCCTTCTTTATCTCCATAATTTATTGATTCAAATTAATCAGAGTTAAATACCATCCTATTTACCTCTGCCCATTCATATATTTTGTTTAAGTCTCTTTGTAGCGAGTTCCTATCTTCATCACAAGTAATTTCTCTACTTATTCTTGTGCCATTGGCGAAACTACTCACTACCGAGTCCTTAACATTACTGTCTATGTCTGCAATCATAATAACAAACAGCAATGCAGCTAACACCGTACCTTGTGGCACACTGGATATTACCTTAGCTTCATCCGATTTCTGAATCGTTTGCAATCACTCTCTGTTTTCTGTTTTGTAAAAATTCTTTTATTCATTGTCCTACGATAATCATAGCAACCTTTACGGAAAGAGAATTTAAACCTCCTGTTCCTCAGTTACTGTTTTAAGAACTTTTACAGGGTGCAGAGCAGGGAGGCCATAATAGCATATCAATCATTAATTGATAGCTCTCATAGGCCGGCGTGAAGGATTTAGACATTTATTTACATGGCTAGGAACCAATTGATTACTTAGCAATGTGACCTACACCTTATTGTGGAATTCGAACCACATTATATGGAGAAATGAATTTCTAATCACCAGAAACAAATTCCTCTGGTTCCGCATTGGCGGCAAGCGGAAGCGAACTCGGGCTGCCAGATTGATAGGGCGTGTACGCAACCACTCGTCCGATGAGAGTGTCCATAAAAACATAGCCCTCATCACATGCCACATTTGTTAATATGTCATTTTGGGTTTATTTGCCTTACTTGTTACGTCAAAACAGAAACAACAACGATTGAATTCAAGGAAGATGGGAAGTATCTTCTGTTTTCTTGTGTGAATACCTTGTGGATTGCAGCTGAATTCACGAAACCCTGCATGCAGCACTCTCATTGACTGAAGAAGCATTCGAGCTCCGGAATATTTGTCCCTAGGCCAGTGAACTCGGCAGATTTTTTTTATATATATTACATTAAACAAAATATTTACATTTATTAGGAAAATCACCAGAAACATCACTGAGTTTGCTTTACCAAGTAATCGAAATTGTTGTCATTTGAACGTTACAAGCTCAGCCCCTAAAGTCTGTCGTGGGTATACAGATCCTAAGTATGGTATATCATTTTAGAAATATACATACGTCCAAAAAGTTACGAGAACTTTCCTGGCTACGTGCGGGCAAAAGCACTACAATGCTACCGAGGATGAGGTGGGTTTGATGCAATATCCAAAACTAAAAATACCTGAGCGTGGCAGGTATTTGAGGTGGGGAGGCGGCATAAACTTATATCCTCTTGCAGTGGCGGGGTGGGCTAAGGCTTCACTGCCAGTCCTGGAATTGAAGATGTCGATGGTTTGTGCCGGTCTGCCAGCAATTCTATTATCGCTGAATAAATTTCCCCTTCGGTTAAACATAGATGAAAATATACTAATTCCGAGGTATAGAGAATTAGATATTAAAGGACATTTGTAGCTCGATATATGTATATGAATCACAGTAATGTGATATGACTAAATTAATTGGCTAATGGTGCGGGCAAAAACACTACGACGCAACAGAGGATGAGGTGGGTTTGATGCAGTCGCCAAAACTAAAAATACCTGAGCGCGGCAGGTATTTGAGGTGGGGAGGCGGCATAAACTTATATCCTCTTGCGGTGGCAGGGTGGGCTAAGGCTTAACTGCCAGTCCTGGAATTGAAGATGTCGATGGTTCGTGCCCGTCGGCTGGCAATTCTATTATCGCTGAATAAATTCCCCTTTGGTTAAATATATATGAAAATATACTAGTTCCGAGGTAGAGAGAATTAGATATTAAAGGAACATTTGTAGCTCGATATGTGATATAAACATATATATATATATATATTAAAGGTTTGATATACATATATATATATATATATATATATATAATATATATACTATATATATATATACATATATATATATAATATAGTATAATATATATATATATATATATATATATATTATATATATAGATATATATATATATATAATATATATCTATATATATATATATATATATGATATATATATATATATATATATATATATATATATATATATATATATATATATATATATATTTACACGCAAGCATAATTTATGAAAGACAGAAACAAAAGAAGATACCAGATAGGGAAATGGTAATAATAATGATAAAAATAAAATAATAATTAAAAATTCACCCGAATTATTTAGAGCAGAAAGAAAATGACTCGAACACACCACCAAGTCCCATGATATTACCTGCGATTAATGAAGAAACTCCCCGCATGAACAGGCACAATATTCCTCAGATTTACCAACGGAACACCGTCCGTCGTCACCTCACACATTTTTCATTATGACAAGTTTTCGTTCAGTCATTAGCTACCTCGTTCCCGAGTAATAAAGGGTTTTTTTTAATTAGGACCCGGACACGTTAGCGGGTTATGGGAGGTGGTTTCTCTCTCTCTCTCTCTCTCTCTCTCTCTCTCTCTCTCTCTCATTAAAGGGAAGAAGAAAAATCGGTGAAGTACGAGAGGAAGGACGGGAGATATAATCGAGAACGCTCGATCTTGATATCGATGAACGAAAACCAGCTGATCGATGGTGTCTTCAATGAAGGCGGACATCCCTACCAGTCGAATTCACCAACACGAACTCATTCAAAATTTTGTTTCTTTCTCCTCTTGTACGGATCCCAGATGTTATCTGTTTCTTAATAAATCCGTCGGAGGCCTTATATACCACGAGTCGTTTTTTTGCTTTTTTCCCGTTAGATTCAAGATGGTATCAGGTACCTGCGCCTTTTGCCCTTCTAGTTTTCCGTCATGTCACCGTTGCGTCATCGTAAGTCCAGGAAGGTAATTAGATACGTTTTTCATGGGGACTAGAGAGGATATTTCACTCGGTTCTGAAACTCTTGCATAAGTAGTCGACGTTTTCCTCGGTAGCTTCTTCTGGTATCGCCAAATACAGAGTTGATAATTGGTTTAATTACAGTGTATACAGAAATCCAATATCCATTTATTTTGGTGAAAGCCATGGAGCATTAAACTTTAACAACACTAATGATGGATCTGAATTAATCAAAAATACAGACATAGCTGTAAACATTCTGATAACAACAAAAGTAGTGAAATGGATAACAGTAACACCTGCTCGCACTACCTTATAGTAATTATTATTTTGAAGAAATTGTCTATCTCCTGAAGAAATTTTGAACGGATCACATTATCATTGCCGTGCTTTGGCATCTCACTATAACTCCATTAACTCCTGGTGTCTATCCATATCTCTATCCTCTCGAGTGACCTCTTTGTGTTTGAAAACAATCCAGTAACGCAAGCATTCCCAAACCTTACACTAACCCTTTTCCGTTACCGTTTCATTCATCTATCTCTCTTCTGTTCTCCGCATTGAGTAAATCCTCCAACTTCTCAATCTATCAACCTGAGACTGCATTTAGTTCAGGAAGGATTAAATGTTCTCTTTTGTCACTTTATTCCTGGACTTCCATCCTTTCTCCTGTACAAAACCTTTCATGTGCTCATTCCTCCACTTGCAATTTATTCTGTATTTGCTTGCATAAAACGCTGCAGTTTAATAAATACGGCTTTGGATATGACGGACATTTCAAACAGGCAGGAGACAAAGACCTTCCATATTCAAATAGCTTTGATGCTTCTATTTACAAAAGATTTTCACCGACATAAGCGAAAGGGCTAATTGCTTTGGGGTAGGACACGTAGATGCTTTTATATAAAAAGAGAGAGAGAGAGAGAGAGAGAATCAATTTACTAGTCGCTCCAAAAATAGTTAGTTTAGTAAAATAATAACTTTTCGCATTCCCTCTCGGTGGACCGTCTTCTTTAGTGGCTTTAGAAAGATCACAGCCAACACCTATAAAGAGAAGCGAAATAATCTTATTTGATAAGGGGGATGGGGGGTCGGGGGGACCAGTTACAATGTAAAGAAGACCCTATATTACGCTGGAATGCCAACAGACTCGTTTTTAAATGGGTTTATACGCAATTCCGACGCCGTTTATTAGGCCAAGGGTAAGAAATCAATAAACTAGCCTTGTTTTGCTTCAAGGCTTAAAAATTGCGTTTGGTATGTGGAATAGAAAAAAAAACTATAGTTCCTTTAAAATAATAATGAATGTTCTTACAGTGAGGAAAGAAGGAATATCAAATTCTTTACCTTAGAAAAGTAGACGGCGAGATAAGTATACGCAAAAAAAAAAAAAAAAATGAAGTTAGTTATTAAAGGATTTTTAACGTACAGGATTTTCAACATGTCTATCCTAAGTATAGAAATTATTATAAAAAGCCTTTTAAGATTATTATAACGTTGCAGTCATATTTGCACCGTCTGATGTTTGCAGGGAAGCTATATAGGCAATGGCGGGCGACCATCTCTAATCGGTGTGTGTTGCTGATTCATTCACTTTATTTTTTCATCTTATGTCAATTTGTTTTTCTCGTCTTCCTCTGATACTTACCCTTCAAAAAACCGGTATAGTAGTTAATCCTTGTCCCGTTTGGTAGAAAACGAGACCAGCAGTAAGAAAAAAACTTTTGATATTTATTTTATTTTGACTGCGTAGTTAACCAGAATGTTATTACGCTCAAATTTTTGAATACACGAATATTAGGATGAGAATTTGTTTGATCGAAACTTCTTGCACATACACTTTGTAGAGAGAGAGAGAGAGAGAGAGAAAGAGAGAGAGAGAGAGAGGGTGTTGGGAGGTATGAAAACAGCAAGTAGTCGTCGCCTTGGGATAACTTTCGCAAAACAAAAGTCGGGAAAATCTCCCGAGCGATTACAACTCCCGAAGAAATCAAACATTTGCAGAATTAGGTCGTTATCGAATACCAGAAGTTATATTTTACTTTTTAATGAATAGACTTAGAATTAATGAGGGCAATATATTTCGCTTGGCCAGTTTGTTCTGTTGAGAGAGAGAGAGAGAGAGAGAGAGAGAGGAGAGAGAGAGAGAGAGAGAGAGAGAGAGAGAGAGAGAGTGATAATATAGAGATAGTAATGCCAATAGTAATTAAAATAAAGAGCGAAACTCATGAGAGCTATTGGATAGGCATTAGAAGTTTAGTGAAAATTTAAAACTCACAATAGACTTCTCATTTCTATTATCAGAGAGCTGAACAAATTCTCTGGAATTCTCAGTATTGTTGGGGATTATTTTCCGGTAATAGTAGTAATAAATATAAGTATATGCTTCATTAATGCTTATGATATTCACTGTGAAAATACCACCACAATGTAACTTGATACCAAGTCCCACAAGTTCTGACTCTGACGGGATAATAGGGATTTATTTGTATACAACGTTTTCTTGAAAAAAAGCAAGGTATTGTATTTATCAAGTAGAATTAGGACTCCACAGCATAAAAAGAACAATGAAATGTGGGAGGCAGACAACTTGGATTGCATGTGCAGGAATTATATGAAAAACTGCTTAGGGAGCGTTGGTATCAGAGGTAAACTCAATTAATCTCTGTTAGCCTTCGCGACGAATTTATCTGTGTTAAGGCTCTTGTGGGTTTATGGGTACTGTAGCAATTTCTGGTGTTTGCAACGTTGTTTTTTTGTGATAATGTTGCAGCTCCACAACAAGCAAGAAGAAATTTTTTAACAACAACTTAATTAGATTATATTGTCATCCACCAGTAAATTACAAAGGAGGAAAATGATCCTGGGTGTGACGGGCACCTAACTAGGAGTGGCAAAACAAATTTTCGCTTACTCGGGGAGTAAGCCTACAAACTACTTTGTTGTTGTTGTTGTTTTGGGGGGAACATTAGGAAAGGTCTAAGGAAGAGCCTAAAAAGGTCTGAGAAAGGTGTTTTGCATTGACTTAAAGACATGGGAATTTTAGGATAGGATATTTATGGTTTATTTTTATAATGAAAATGTAAAAAATAAATAATGTGCATTGGTAACAGTACATAATATTTCTAATAAATCAGCATATATATTTTAATTTTCTATGGTGAAAAAGGCTCTATTTGACCATAGATTTTAGCATGTTTTAATTTACTTTAAAAGTTAGGAATATATTATTAACAACTTATGAAGGGAAAATCTTGCACACGTCTTGAGTAAGCTCATTTCCTTGTTGGACGAGTCGGTTACGTGCTCAACTACTGATCTCAGGGTCCGGGTTTGATTCCCCACTCTGCCAACGCGAAATCAGGAAAATTTATTTCTGGTGATAGAAATTCATTTCTCAATGTGGTTCGGATCCCACAATAAGCTGTAGGTCCTGTTGCTAAATAACCAAATGGTTTCTAGCTACATAAAAAAATCTAATCCTTCGGGCCAGCCCTAGGAGAGCTGTTAATCAGCTCAGTGGTCTGGTAAAACTAAGATATGCTTAACTTTACTTTTCTCGAGTAAGTTGGAGGTCTCATCAGGCTTTGTTACGATTCCTGCGGAACACATCGCCTGTAAAATGTTTCAGCGCCTCTTGAACATAGAGAGGACGTTCCTCAAAGTCTCGAGACGAGGAACGAAGCCTCTTTGAACCCAGCCAAAGAGTTGAGGTTAGATTTGGGATGCTGGGCATCAACTTGTGAAATAGATTCAGGAGTTTAACCAATGAGGCAGGACTTAACATTCAGAGGATGTCGATTGTTTTCTCGATCGTATCCGAAAATTATTTTACAAATGGGACCCTGGAATGACAAGAATTAAGGAGATAGAAGTAAGGGAAAGGAAAGTAAAATAAAATAAAATAAAATAAAAAATAACAGAAATAGGATAAGATATTAGGCTTTTACTTCAAGATAGTTGAATTATTCCACCATAAACATGGAACATTAACTCCACAAAAGCTGCCAAGTAGCAATCCATTAGAGGAGTCAATCATCCTGATCTAAGAATTAATGGACGACTTTTCGTCAGTTCATTTGCCACCTATTTCCAGAGTAACAAGCAACTTTAATTAGGAGTAGGATTCGTTGGATAGTTAAACGAGGGTGGTGGCTCTTAGCCAAGGAGGAGAGAGTTATGTCTGGTGGTTAAAGTACTGGTGAATGAGAGGCGAGATAACAGTTACAGTGCTGTAAGACTTTCTTGAGCCACAAGCAGATACGTTCGCCTGGTGGTAGGTGTTATTCTTAATATACGTAGGTATACTTTATATTCTTCGCCAGATTTACCGTCAATATATATATATATATATATATATATATATATATATATATATATATATATATATATATATATATATATATATATATATATATATATATATATAGCTTATATATGTATGTATGTTTGTGTGTATGTGTTTGCATGTATGAAGGTATAGAGTTTTTTTAAGAAACCAAAATAAAACACCAACACGTGAATAATAATAATAATAATAATAATAATAATAATAATAATAATAATAATAATAATAGTAATAATAATGCTAGGACAGTTTTTGTGACAGTTGACAGATCGAAAGCAAAGGCACAAATGTAAACCTTCTCTTTACTTCTCTCGCTGACATATAAAGGTTGTTGGAACTGAAGACGTCTTTCATCAGTCAGCCATCCAGGACGTCAAAGCTTTCCGGTCCAAATCTTCTTCCATTATGTTTAGACTGCACTTTCCCACCTTTTTCCTTCTCCTTCTCAAGACTTCAGAATTATAAACCTCTTTTTTTTTTTTTAAATCTGTCTTCCTCCAGTTTCTCTCCGGAGACGAAAATTTATGAGACAGAGTCTTGCCTAAAATATCTCAACCGTCGCCAAATAGAAACTGTTTCAAATCACACGAAAGGATTTTGTAAACCACTATCTCCTGGCATTAGTTCTTCTTGCTCTATAGATGCTAAAGTCTGTTAAATCGCATTTTCTGTTATAGACGCCCAATGATCTCATTCCTAGTCGTTAGGTAGGGTTTGAACATTACATTTTCTCGCAAGAAACTAAGTCTTTGAACAAGATGCACAGAGCCCCTCTAAATATTTCAATTCTGTAAATTTCGGGATAAAATTGTGACTCCGAACGAGAAAACTGCAATAATTGTATGTATATATATATGTTTATATATATATATATATATATATATATATATATATATATATATATATACTATATATATATATATATATATATATATATTATATATATATATATAGAGAGAGAGAGAGAGAGAGAGAGAGAGAGAGAGAGAGAGAGAGAGAGAGATGAATTGTATTTTAAATCTTAATTCACATACTTTTGTGAATGCGCCAAATCAAGCAATTAGGGGTCAAGGATATTTCATAAAATGGCAAAGCATATAAAAGATAGCTTTAAATGATTAACATCGTCATATTAGGGTATAACTTGAATGGTGTCTCTCTCACATGTAGTAAACATATCTGGTTTGTATCAGAGTCGACAAGTTTAGTGAAGTGGTGTATAAATAAATAAAACGACCCTTAGAGAGAGAGAGAGAGAGAGAGAGAGAGAGAGAGAGAGAGAGATTTGAAGTTTAGATATGAGAAGTAGTAACCACAGTTATCCACCTAAAAGTTCAACAGAGAGAAAAATCTTACCACTGAAAAACGTGAATCCATATACATTTCAAATATAATCAGTACAATAAAACAAAGGCTTGACTGATGCCAACTACTCTCAGGGATCACAGGGTGGAAATGTCTTTCAATTTGTGGCTTTCGAAAGGTCGTTCCCGAGAATCTTCTTGTCCCTTCCACTCAATTAACGAGATGTGAGAGGTAACAATAATCCCCGGTTGATACAGTGGCAGGTACAAGGTAAACACACCCTCTATGAAGCCGGAAGACCGAAGGAGTCATTATAGCAGACTTCCAGTCGATCCCTACCTTGTGTTGTGGGTCACAGTTATAGGCCTCCACCTCCCCACCCGCTCCCTCTTTTTTTTTTCTCTCTCTCTCTCTCGTAGGACATAAGGACACGACCTTAGTAAGAGAATAAGGAAATATTTCTGCTAAAAGGGTTATTCCTCAGATCAGTTCTGAGTCACGTCCTCAATTAAGGTAGTAACATCACTGGACTAAGCACGTTTGCAAAATTAAGAAAGGTTCTTGGAACTAGGTAATAATAATGATTATTGGTTCTCATCTTGCCGTTCTCAGTGATAAACTGTCAACGCAAAAGTAGATCTTGAATCCTCAGCGAAAATCTTTTCAAAAATACCATTAAATTCTTTTTCAAAATATCTTTGCTTTCATAACTACATTACTGACAATGATGCAATAAAAATGCGCTCTACCAAATATCAAAATATGTTTTCCGTTTCCCTCTATTGCAAGTTTTCTTTGACGTAAGGGTCCAATTTAAATTCAGTGAATCACAACATTCAATATCCTACAACATATTGCCGGATATTTATTGACTTTATCTTTCTTTGATAGAAATCGTCAATATTCATCGAGGTTTCAGTTATACTGTTATTGTTTGGAATCATTTCAAAGAACGAAGACAAAAGATTCTTATGTGATAGTTCAATCTGGTATGAATATGTACATGACTCCGCTGGGAAGATATCACATCAAACATGATTGCTAAGGAATTACAGAAGAGTACTACGCAATTTCCTGATTATTTCGCGCTTCGTGACAATTTCGGAAAGTCATGTTTTTCGCCTATGTCAGTATAGTATGTATGTGTTAGCGCCTTCTCGAGAAAGAATAGAAACAAGGCATGATCCGACCTCCAGCTTACTCTGGGCGCGTGCTAAAATCTATGGTCAAATAGAAACCGTATTTCACCAACGAAAATTGAAATAAATACGCTATATTTTATTAGAAATAACTATTCTGTACTGTTTAACATGCACATTATTTATTTTTTTTGTTTTTTTTACGTTTTCATTATAATAAATAAATCATAGATATCCTATCAAAAATTCCAGTATCTTGACCTCGACACGAAGCACCTTTTTCAGACCTTTGTATGCTTCCATAGACCTTTCCTAACCCCAAAAGAACAACAGCAGCAAGGACATCAACAATAACAACAAGTAGTCTGTAGGCTTACTTCCCGAACAAATTAAAATGAAGGGAATTCCTTGAAGTAGATTTTTTTGAGAAATCGATTATAGTTGACTATATTGCCACTGAAATATGACGTAGGATATCATTGGAACTGACTGTCAGTCACTGGGATAAGAGATCACTTGGTCGCTTGATATTATCATTCCAGATTCCGTACAGAAATATGTTAGGAGGTTGTTTATAGGAATATGGGGACACATTCGGTGATCCTTGCACAGATGTTGTTCCAACTCTGATCAGTGTAGTAATATGATAAGTTCCATCATTGGCTACTGACTTGTACTAGGCGGACACAGTGAAAAGAGGCTAGCAAGTAGACAAACAGTTTCGTGATTAGAAAAATTATGAATTATGATAGTAAATGGTGTCAGCAAGTAGGGAACTTAGGTGTTGATCAGAGATAAGAGTACAGGTAAATGCAAGTTTTAAGGATGTTCTCATGTGTATAATCATAATTGTCCACAGGATATAACATAAATTTTCATGTTAATCAAGTACTTATAAATCTTCTGATGAGCTGAAAAGTTTAATTCTAGAAGCCAGTTATTACTGGGAATCCTGTTTCCACAAACAATTAAACCTGTCAACCATTATAACTACAAGGTTCTTTTAAGTTGTAACTTATAGGTTTTGGGAATATCAGTGTTGGTTCTCAGATAACAACCTGCACCCCTGGAGACCTGTAAGACCTTCACTCATTTTAGTTAGGGACTATATCTGGTTCTTTGGTTCACAGGAAAATTGGAAACATTTCTCAGTGAACTGAAACCTATGGGTTTCCAATCTAACTGTTATTTTCAGATTAGCCCACGAAAGAACAATTAAGGCAGTTCATATCTTTGAACATTATATTGTTACTACTTTCCAGATCATTGATTTTGCCAGCACCTATTTGTGGCATATACCAGAGCAGCTTTTAGAATTCACCGAGACGAGGTTGCTTTTTTTCTTTTCCTACCTTTGTCTCCTTCGCAAGTCCATTATGGGAACCTCGGAGGATGTTTCCTCAGGATTGCATCCTAACCAATGATACTGCTGGAAAAAGACGCCAGCGACAAAAATGGAAATCAAAAAGGAAAGTTTCGGGGACGAGCGGCGCTACTAACCTTGCTTATTATCGTTTAGCCAGAGCGGAAGAATAAAAAAAAAAAAAAAAAAAAAAAAAAAAAAACACAGTGGATCGGAAGCTCAAGACATCTCTTTAATTATCTGCTAAACAAAACCTTAGAACCAAGAAAATATATTTTCAAGTATTGTCATGGAAGAATATTTCCCCTTTGTTCACTGGTATTTTATGTATGTATATGTATATATATGATATATATGTATATATATATATATATATATATATATATATATATATATATATATATATAAATCTGTGTGCATATGAACCCTGCATCACAGACCTACCTGGCAATTTCACCATGCATATTGCAAAAGAAATATGCGCAAAAGTCCACGTCATAATAATATTATATAATATTTATATAATTTTAGGTACTGGTCACATCACGAACTAAAGGGAAATATATAGACCTTGAGAGCAATAGACGAAATTCATATCGACCATTGATTTCGAAGCAATCAGAGTTTGTCACGGTAATTATCAGGCTTTCGATTTATTCTAACTAAAACGTCACCCTATATTACCATCCTCTTCCAATATACTCCCAATTGCCAGTTACAGCTTTATTATACTGCACGGAGTTTTAGAGAACAGTCGTCTATCATCGGCATTTTTGAGAATTCGTTGCTCTGGGATTTAGTTTTTTGTTTTTGATTGCGCAGATCCATTGCAAGTTTTCTTACATCTTTTTGGTTTCAACTTGATCCTCGTATCATCATTATGTCCATTTCTTTACAATTTATCGATGTCTCACTACTGTTTCTTCACAGTCCTTAAAATAGCTTACAACAGAGAGAGAGAGAGAGAGAGAGAGAGAGAGAAGACTTGACTAATATCTAAATGATCTTTAGTGATTATATTATTAAAACCTGAATATTCAAAAGAGAAAATTCGTGGAAATTTATCTTAGGGTAATATGTCTTGTGAGGAATTTCACGATGCATCTAGCAAAGAGAAATCTGCGTAAGATCTATATATTAGAATTTCGATTATAAAAAGGAATGAATAACATTCATCTAGCACCCAACAGAATAATTACTAGCGTAATGAGTAATTTGGAGAAGATTACCCATTGATTTTGTGGTGATGTAACATGGACACCACATTCCGGAGTCCTGAATAATTACTAGCGTAATGAGAAATCTGGAGAAGATTACCCATTGATTTTGTGATGATGTAACAGGGACACCACATATCGGAGTCCTTTGTATGTACGAAAGAATGTTCACCGCCCACTGACGTAGTCAGGTAACTGTGATATGTTCTAAGGCAGCGTTGATGGGTAAGAAAGGATGAATATGGGGAATATTACGGGGAAAGAAAGGGGAAAGGGACCCATTAACGAAAAGAGGAACGGCTACATTAGATGGGATGGAAGTAGAGGACACGTGGTTATGGAGCAAACTGTATTGACCGCAATTCCGCTTTGGTGGAGTATGCAAATGGGGAAGACGGACGGAACCTTGGGATAGGGACAAACTGCGTGATGCATATCACCGAAGAGGAAAAGTCAGTTTGTGGAGAGAGAGAGAGAGAGAGGAGAGAGAGAGAGAGACGTGTATTATACAGAAATACCACACAATCAAATAGTAAAAGACAAATACTGTAATAAAGTGGAAGATTTTAGTCTTCGAATAATTGGTGAAACGTATATATGATGACCGGTTGTGTAGGACGTACACCAGTTCTTGATTACTTGCATGTTGAAATCGGGTGCCCCCCCCCCCCCCACCCCCACCCCCACCCCCTTTTTCTTTCTTTTTCTCTATACATTCCATCGATGGCGAGGCTAAACTGATTCATGTTCCTCAACAAGACCTCTCAGATGCACCAATTACCTTACAGCACCCGTCAACGACAACGATCCATTTGGTATGCAAATGGGAATGAACGGTCTCTTCAGGGTTTTTTTTTCGCTCCTTCGGTGTCAGACATCACTAAATCTGGGAATCAGCACTTGACAACAATC
>NC_087201.1:16500819-16533319 GCF_015104395.2 Macrobrachium nipponense
ATAGCGCATATGTTGTAGAATATTGGACGATGTGATTCACTGCATCTAAATTGGACCTTACGCCAAAGAAAAAATTGCAATAGAGGGCAAAACGGAAAACTTATTCTAATATTTGGTATAGCACATTTTTATTGAATCTGCTTCGAAAACAAAATTTGTAAATTGAAGATGTAAACAGACATCATTATTGTCAGTAATGTAGTCATGAAAGCCAATATATTATAAGAATGATTTTCCCTGAGGATTCAAGATCTACTTTTGCATTGACAGTTTATCACTGAGAACGGAAGGACGAGAAAAAAAAAATATTATTACCTAGATCCCAAGAACCTTTCTTAATTTTTTAGCATACTTGCACTTAGGTCCAGTGATGTACTATCTTCATTGAGGACGTGACTCACAACTGATCTGAGGAATAACCTGATAGCAGAAAATATATTTTCTTATTCTCCTACGTAAGGTCGTGTCCTTTTGTCCTACGAGAAAAAAAAATAGAAATAAAAAAGGAGGGGGCGGTAGAAGGTGGAGGTCCTAAAACTGTGACGCTGTCTCAGCCCACAACCAACACAAGGACACAAGGTAGGGATCGACTGGAAGTCTTCTATAATTAGTCCTTCGGTCTTCCGGTTTCATAGAGGGTCTTGTTTACCTTGTACCTGCCACTGTATCAACCGGGATTATTGTTACCTCTACAAACCTCGTTAATTGAGTGGAAGGGACAAAAAGTTCTGGGAACGACCTTTCGAAACAAATGAAGACATTTCACCCTGTGAGATCCCCTGAGATAAGTTGGCATCAGTCAAGCCTTTGTTGTTCCGATTATCTGAATGTATAAGGATTCACCTTTCAGTGGAAGATTTTTCTCTCTCTATTGAACTTTTAGGTGGATAACTGTGTTGCTACTTCTCATATCTAAACTTCAGATTCTCTCTCTCTCTCTCTCTCTCTCTCTCTCTCTCTCTGAGCACTTCGCTAAACTTGTCGACTCTGATACAAACCAGATATGTTTTACTTCATTAAAAGCATTTTTTAATAATCTTTGACATTTTATGGAATATCCTTGACCTCTAATCGCGTTTTTGGCGCAGTCACAAATTTACGTGCAATTAAAAAAGATTTAAAAAATAATTCATCTCTCTCTCTCTCTCTCTCTCAGATAGAAGGAATAGCAGAAAACATCATGGAACTAAAAATATCAGAAAGAGCAAGCAGAGGTAGATTAATAGTGCCCAAAAACTATTACCAGGAAAAATAAGGAAAGCACACAGGAACATTGATCCACTACGCACCAGCATCGATAATGCAGCGTCTATTCAATGCGTTGCCAGCTCATCTGAGGAATATATCAGGAGTAGTGTAGATGTGTTTTTAAGAATAAGCTCGACATATCTAAACTGCATCCCAGACCATCCAAGATTGGAAGATGCAAAATATACCGGAAGATGTACTAGCAACTCTCTGGTAGACATTAAAGGTGCCTCACACTGAGGGACCTAGGGTACCCGAACAAAATGTAAGGTCTGTAAGGTCTCTCTCTCTCTCTCTCTCTCTCTCTCTCTCTCTCTCTAAGTACGAGAAAATCAAAGATTTAAATCAGTCAAAGAATTAATCAGTGAAAATCCATGATTTGAAGACAAATTCACAAATCTCTCTCTCTCTCTCGTCCCATCTCGCTCTCTCTCTCTCTATATATATATATATAATATATATATATATATATATATAATAATATATATATATATATATATATATATATAAATAAAGGTTTTTTTGCCACAAAAGGAAAAAATGAAAAAAAAACGAGTTGGCCGAGTATTTTCGGTCCTATGCCTCAGTAAAGGGTCCGAATAGGACCGAAAGTACTCGGCAACTCATTTTTTCATTTTTTCCTTCGTGGCAAAAAAACCTTTATTTATACATAGCATCACGTTTTATATACTTCGTGATCAAGTTATTCATATATATATATATATATATATATATATATATATATATATAGGATATATATATATAATATATATATATATATACACACACTAAACATGCATATAACTATTATAGTTTTCCTCCTTCGAAGTCACAATTTTATACCGAATTTTACAGAATTGAAATATTCGGAGGGGGCTCTGTGCATCTTGTTCAAAGACAGTTTCTTGGCGAGAAGTGTAATGTGAAAAAACCTACCTAACGACTAAGAATGAGATCATTAGGCGTCTATGAACAGAAAGGCGATTTAGCAGACTTGAGCATCTATAGAGCAAGAAGAACTCATGACAGGAGATAGTGGTTTACAAAATCCTTTCGTGTGATTTGAAATCAGTTTGTATTTGGCAACGGTTGGGATATTGAGGCAAGACTTCGTCTCATAAATTTTCGTCTCGGAGAGAAACTGGAGGAATACAGATTAAGAAAAAAAAAGAAGGTTTCTAATTCCGAAGTCTTGAGTGGGAGAAGGAAAGAGGTGGGAAAGTCCAGTCTAAACATGATGGAAGAAAGAAGCGTTGAACCGGGAAAGCTTTGACGTCCAAGATGGCTGACTGATGAAAGACGTCTTCAGTTCCAACAACCTTTATATGTAAGCGAGAGACGTAAAAATAAGGTCTACATTCGTTCCTTTGCTTTCGATCAGTCAACTGCCACAAGAACTGTCCTAGCATTATTATTATTATTATTATTATTATTATTATTATTATTATTATTATTATTCACAGTGTCGGTGGTGTTATTTTGGTTTATTAAAAGACTCTATACCTTCATACATGCAAAACACATGCACACAAACATGCATACATACATAAGCTATATATATATATAGTATATATAATATATATATATAATATATATATATATATATATATATATATATATATATACGGTAAATCTGGCGAAGAATGCAAAGTATACCTACGTATATTGAGAATGACACACCCACCAGGCAAAACGTATCTGCCTGTGGCTCAAGAAAGTCTTAAAGTACTGTAACTGTTATCTCACCTTATTCACCGATACTATAACCATCAAACATAACTCTCTCCTCCTTAGTTAAGAGCCACCCACGTTTCACCATTAACGAATCCTACTCCTAATTAATGTTCCTTGTTGCTCTGGAAAGGAGTGCAAATGACTCAACGAAAAGTCGTCCATAATCTTAGATCAGGATGATTGACATCCTCTAATGGCTGCTACTTGGCAGCTTGTTGTGTGGGTTAATGGGACTTATTGCTATCCTTTATATATTTTTTTTATTTTTATGTGGTTTTTTCTTTTCCCTTATTTTCTAACTCCTTAATTCTTGTCATTCCAGGCGTTCCCATTTGTAAAATACTTTTAGGATACTGATCTACAAGACAAACGACATCCTCTGAATGTTTAAGTCCTGCCTCATTTGTTTAACTTCTGAATATATTTTCACAGTTGATGCCCAGCCACCCAAATCTAAGCCTCAACTCTTTGGCTGGGTAAAAGAGGCTTCGTTCATCGCCTCGAGACTTTGAGGAGGGACCTGATGAACGTCCTCTCTATGTTCAACAGATGCATTAACATTTTACAGGCGATGTGTTCTGCAGGAATTGTAACAAGTCGTGATCCGACCTCCAGCTTACTCGAGAAAAGTAAAGTTAAGTATATCTTAGTTTTACCAGCATAAGTTGTTAAATTACATTCTTAACTTTAACTTTTTAACGTAAATTAAACGTGTTAAAATCTATGGTAAAATAGAGCATTGTTTCACCAACGAAAATTAAAAAATAAATATGCTATATTTTTATTAGAAATAGTTTTTCTTGCACTGTTTAACATGCACGTTTAGTTTATTTTGCCCATTTTCACTCTAATAAATAAATCATAAATATCCTATCTTACAATTCCTGTATCTTTAAACCCCGACACGAAATACCTTTCCCAGACCTTTTTAGGCTCTACTTTAGACCATTCCAACGCCCCAACAAGAACAAGAACAAGAACAACAACAATAACAAAGTAGTTTATAGGCTTAATCTCCGAGTAAGCAAAAATTTGGTTTGCAACTCTTACCTGGACCTGTCCACCAATAACCCCTGAATCGTATTCCTGCGGTGTAATTTGTCGGTAGATGACAATATAATCGAATTAAGTTCTTGTTAAATTTCTTCTAGCTTGTTGCAGAGCTACAACATTATCACAAAAAAACAACGTTGCAAAACACCAGAAATTGCTGCACCATAAACCCGCAAGAGCCTTAACACAGATAAATTTTTCAGGAAGGCTAACAGAGATTAATTGATTTTACCTCTGATACCAACGTCTATACAGTTTTTATATAATTCCTGTATATGCAATCCAAGTTGTCTGCCTCCCACATTTGTTTGTTCTTTTTAAGCTTTGGAACCCTAATTCCTGCTTGATAAATACAATACCTTGCTTTTTTTAAAGAAAACGTGCAATACAAATAAGGCCCTGTTTCACGGTCCAAAGTCAGAATTTGTGGGACTTGGTATCTGGTTACATTGTGGTGGTATTTTCACAGTATATATGTAAGTATTAATGAAGCATATGCTTATTTTTTGTTACTACTATTAGTGGGAAATAATCCCCAACAATACTGAGAGTTCCCGAGAATCTGTTTCAGCTCTCTGATAATAGGAAATGAAAATTCAATTGTGAATTTGAAATTTTCACTATACTTTTAATAACTCTATCCTATAGCTCTTATGATTTCGCTCTTTAGTTTTAATTACTGTTGGTATTATTGGTATTCTACTACTCTACTACTATTATCCTCCTCTCTCTCTCTCTCTCTCTCTCTCTCTCTCTCTCTCTCTCTTACCAAGCGAAATATATTGCCCTCATTAATTCGTAAGTCTATTCATTATAAGTAAATTATAACTTCTGGTATTCGATAAAGACCTAATTCTGGAAATGTTTGATTTCTTCGGGAGTTGTAATCGCTCGGTAGATTTTTCCCGACCTTTTTTTTTTGGTGAAAGTTATCCCAAGAGGGCGACTACAGGCTTTTCATACCTGCTCACACCCTTAACTCTCTCTCTCTTCTCTCTCTCTCTCTCTCTCCTCTCTCTCTGTCTCTCATCTCTCTCTCTCTCTCTCCATATTTTCCTAAGTGTATGTGCAAGAAGTTTCGATCAAATTCTCATCCTAATATTCCTGTATTCAAAAATTTGAGCGTAATAATATTCTGGTTAACTATGCAGTCAAAATAAATATCTATCAGAAACGTTTTCATTTTCTTACTGCTGGTCTCGTTTTGTACCAAACGAGACAAGGATTAACTACTATACAAAGGTTTTTGAAGGTTAAGTACCCAGAGGAAGACTTTTACAAATTGGCATAAGATGAAAAAATAAGTGAATGAAAATCAGTATCACACACCGATTACAGATGGTCGCCCGCATTGCCTATATAGCTTTTCCTCCTAACATTAGACGTGCAAATATATCTGCAACGCTATTATGATCTAAAAATGTTTTTTTTTTTTTTTTTTTTTTTTTTTTTAATTTCTATACTTAGGATAGACATGGTGAAAATCTTGTACGTTAAAAATCCTTCAATAACTAATTTGTCATATTTTTTTTTTTTTTTTTTTTGGCGTGTACTTATCCTGCCGTCTACTTTTCTAAGTAAAGAATCTGATATTCTCCTGTCCTCACGCTAAGAAACATTATTATTTAAAAGGAACTATAGTTTTTTTTTCTTTCTATTCCACATACCAAACGTAATTTTTAAGCCTTGAAGCAAAACAAGGCCGGTTCATTGATTACTTGCTCTTTGCCTTAATAAACGGCGTCGGAATTGTGTATAAACCCATTAAAAACGAGTCTGTTGGCATTCCAGCGTAATTTAGGGTCTTGTTTACATTGTAACTGGTCCCCCCGACCCCTCATCCCCCATATCAAATAATATTATTTCGCGTTGGCTGTGATCTTTCTAAAGCCATTAATGAAGATGGTCCACCAAGAGGGAATGCGAAAAGTTATTATTATTAAACTAACTATATTGGAGCGATTAGTAAATTGATTAATTCAACTCTCTCTCCTTTCTCTCTCTCTCTCTCTCGCTCCCTCTCCTCTCTCTCTCTCATCCTCCTCTCTCGTCCTCTCGCCTCTCTCTCTCTCTCTCTCTTTATGAAAGCATGTACGTGTCCCCCATGCAATTAGTCATTTCGATTATGCCTGAAAACCTATTGTAAATAGAAGCATAACAAAAGCTATTTGAATATGGAAGGTCTTTGTCTCCTGCCTGTTTGAAATGTCCGTCATATCCAAAGTCGTATTTATTAAACTGTAGCGTTTTATGGAAGCAAATACAGAATAAATTGCAATTGGAGGAATGAGCACATGAAAGGTTTTGTACAGGAGAAAGGATGGAAGTCCAGGAATAAAGTGACAAAAGAGAACATTTAATCCTTCCTGAACTAAATGCAGTCTCAGGCTGATAGATTGAGCAGTTGGAGGATTTACTCAATGCGGAGAACAGAAGAGAGATAGATGAATGAAACGGTAACGGAAAAGGGTTAGTGTAAGGTTGGGAATGCTTGCGTTACTGATTGTTTTCAAACACAAAGAGGTCACTCGAGAGGATAGAGATATGGATAGACACCAGGAGTTAATGGAGTTATAGTGAGATGCCGAAGCACGGCATGATAATGTGATCCGTTCAAAATTTCTTCAGGAGATAGACAATTTCTTCAAAATAATAATTACTATAAGGTAGTGCGAGCAGGTGTTACTGTTATCCATTTCACTACTTTTGTTGTTATCAGAATGTTTTACAGCTTTGTCTGTATTTTTTTATTATTTCAGATCCATCATTAGTGTTGTTAAAGTTTAATGTTCCATGGCTTTCACCAAAATAAATTCTTCATAAACGGAAATGGATATTGGATTTCTGTATACACTGTAATTAAACCAATTATCAACTCTGTATTTGGCGATACCAGAAGAAGCTACCGAGGAAAACGTCGACTACTTATGCAAGAGTTTCAGAACCGAGTGAAATATCCTCTCTAGTCCCCATGAAAAACGTATCTAATTACCTTCCTGGACTTACGATGACGCAACGGTGACATGACGGAAAACTAGAAAGGCAAAAGGCGCATGGACCTGATACCATCTTGAATCTAACGGAAAAAAAAGCAAAACGACATCGGTGTATTAAGAAACAGATAACATCTGGGATCCATACAAGAGGAGAAAGAACAAAAATTTTGAATGAGTTCGTGTTGGTGAATTCGACTGGTAGGGATGTCCGCCTTCATTGAAGACACCATCGATCAGCTGGTTTTTCGTTCATCGGTATCAAGATCGAGCGTTCTCGATTATATCTCCTGTCCTTCCTCTCGTACTTCACCGATTTTTCTTCTTCCCTTTAATGAGAGAGAGAGAGAGAGAGAGAGAGAGAGAGAGAGAGAGAGAGAGAGAGAGAGAGAACCACCTCCCATAACCCGCTAACGTGTCCGGATCCTAATTAAAACCCCTTATTACTCGGGAACGAGGTAGCTAATGACTGACGAAAACTTGTCATAATGAAAATGTGTGAGGTGACGACGGACGGTGTTCCGTTGGTAAATCTGAGGAATATTGTGCCTGTTCATGCGGGGAGTTTCTTCATTAATCGCAGGTAATATCACGGGACTTGGTGTGTGTTCGAGTCATTTTCTTTCTGCTCTAAATAATTCATTTTTATTATTATTATTTTTATCATTATTATTACCATTTCCCTATCTGGTATTTTCTTTTCTTTTGTTTCTGTCTTTCATAAATTATGCTTGCGTGTAAATATATATATATATATATACTATATATATATATATATATGATATATATATATATATATATATATATATATATGATATATATATATATATATATATAAATATATATATATATATATATATATATATATATATACGTATATATATTTATATATATATATATATATATATATATATATATATATATATATATATATATATATACTATATATAATATATATATATATATGTGTGTGTGTGTGTGTGTGTGTGTCATATCACATTACCGTGATTCATATACATATATCGAGCTACAAATGTCCTTTATATCTAATTCGCTCTACCTCTGAATTAGTTTATCTTCATATATGTTTAACCGAAGGGGAATTTATTCAGCGATAATAGAATTGCCAGCCGTCGGGCACGAACCATCGACATCTTCAATTCCAGGACTGGCAGTGAAGCCTTAGCCCACCCCGCCACCGCAAGAGGATATAAGTTTATGCTGCCTCCCCACCTCAAATACCTGCCACGCTCAAGCATTTTTAGTTTTGGAGACTGCATCAAACCCACCTCGTCCTCGGTAGCGTTGTAGTGCTTTTGCCCGCGACGTAGCCTTATATAAGTCATATCACATTACCGTGATTTCATATACATATATCGAGCTACAAAGTCCTTTAATATCTAATTCACTCTACCTCGGAATTAGTATATTTTCATATGTGTTTAACCGAAGGGCAGGGGAAATTTATTCAGCAAAAATAGAATTGCCGGCCGACAGGCATGAACCATCGACATCTTCAATTTCCAGGACTGGCAGTGAAGACCTTACCCCACCCCGCCACCGCAAGAGGATATAAGTTTATGCCGCCTCCCCACCTCAAATACCTGCCGCGCTCAGGTATTTTTAGTTTTGGAGACTGCATCAAACCCACCTCGTCCTCGGTAGTGTTGTAGTGCTTTTGCCCGCACGTAGCCATTATATAAGTCATATCACATGACTGTGATTTCATATACATATATCGAGCTACAATGTCCTTTAATATCTAATTCTCTCTACCTCGGAATTAGTATATTTTCATATATGTTTAACCGAAGGGGAATTTATTCAGCGATAATAGAATTGCCGGCTGACGGGCACAAACCATCGACAACTTCAATTCCAGGACTAGCAGTGAAGCCTTAGCCCACCCGGCCACCATATAAGTTTATGTCGCCTCCCCATCTCAAATACCTGCCGGGCTCAGGTATTTTTTAGTTTTGGAGAATGCATCAAACCCACCTCATCCTCGTTGCGTTGTAGTGCTTTTGCCCACCCCGCACGTAGCCATTATATAGTCATATCACATTACCGTGATTCATATACTTATATCGAGCTACAAATGTCCTTTAATATCTAATTCGCTCTACCTCGGAACTAGTATATTTTCATATATGTTTAACCTAAGGGAATTTATTCAGCGATAATAGAATTGCCGGCCGACGGGCACGAAACCATCGACATCTTCAATTCCAGGACTGGAATTAGCCTTACCCCACCCTGCCACCGCAAGATGATATAAGTTTATTCCGCCTCCCCACCTCAAATACCTGCCACGCTCAGGTAGTTTTTAATTTTGGCGTCTGCATCAAACCCACCTCATCCTCTGTAGCGTCGTAGTGCTTTTGCCCGCACATAGTAATTATATTAGTCATATCACATTACCGTGATTCATATACATATATCGAGCTACAAATGTCCTTAATATCTAATTCTCTATACCTCGGAATTAGTATATTTTCATATATGTTTAACCGAAGGGGAATTTATTCAGCGATAATAGAATTGCCGGCTGACGGGCACGAACCATCGACATCTTCAATTCCTTCCAGGACTGGCTTTAGGCCCCCCACCCCGCCACTGCAAGAGGATATAAGTTTATGCTGCCTCCCCACCACAAAATACCTGCCACACTCAGGTATTTTTAGTTTTGGATATTGCATCAAACCCACCTCATCCTCAGTAGCGTTGTAGTGCTTTTGCCTACACGTAGCCAAGAAAGTTCTCGAAACTTTTTGGACGTATGTATATTTTCTGGAAAAATATATACCATACTTAGGATCTGTATACCCACGATAGACTTTAGGGGCTTGAGCTTGTAACGTTCAAATGACAACAATTTCGATTATCTTGGTTAAGCAAACTCAGTGAGGTTTCTGGTGATTTTCCTAATAAATGTAAATCATATTTTTTGCATGTAATATATACAAATCTGCCGAGTTCACTGGTCTAGGGACAAATATTCTGGAGCTAGAATGCTTCATCAGTCAATGAGAGTGCATGCGGGGTTTCGTGAATTCAGCTGCAATCCACAAGGTATTCACACACAAGAAAACAGAAGATACTTTCCATCTTCCTGAATCCATCGTTGTTTCTGTTTTGACGTAACAAGTAAGGCAATGAACCCAAAATGACATATTAACAAACGTGTCATGTGATGAGAGCTATGTTTTTTTGGACACTCTCATCGGACGAGTGGGTTGCGTACTCGCCTATCAAATCTGCAGCCCGAATTCGCTTCCGCTTGCCGCCAATGCGGAACCAGAGGAATTTGTTTCTGGTGATAAGAAATTCATTTCTCCATATAATGTGGTTCGAATTCCACAATAAGGTGTAGGTCACATTGCTAAGTAATCAATTGGTTCCTAGCCATGTAAATAAATGTCTAATCCTTCAGGCCGGCCCTATGAGAGCTATCAATTAGATGAGTATGCTATTTTGGTCTTGGGGTTATGGCCTCCCTTCTCTGCACCCTGTAAAAGTTCTTAAAACAGTAACTGAGGAACAGGAGGTTTAAATTCTCTTTCCTTAAAGGTTGCTATGATTATCGTAGGACAATGAATAAAAGAATTTTTACAAAACAGAAAACAGAGGGTGATTGCAACGATTCAGAAATCGGATGAAGCTAAGGTAATATCCAGTGTGCCACAAGGTACGGTGTTAGCTGCATTGCTGTTTGTTATTATGATTGCAGACATAGACAGTAATGTTAAGGACTCGGTAGTGAGTAGTTTCGCCAATGGCACAAGAATAAGTAGAGAAATTACTTGTGATGAAGATAGGAACTCGCTACAAAGAGACTTAAACAAAATATATGAATGGGCAGAGGTAAATAGGATGGTATTTAACTCTGATTAATTTGAATCAATAAATTATGGAGATAAAGAAGGAATGCTATATGTATATAGGGGACCTAACAACGAGAAAATCACAAATAAGGAAGCAAGTAAAGACCTTGATGCGATGTTTGATAGAAACATATATGCAATGATCAAATAGCAATACTACTGGCAAAATGCAAAGCAAAAATGGGAATTTTGTTAAAGCACTTGAAAAACAAGAAAGCTGAACACTTGATTATGCTTTATAAAATGTATATACGTAGTCCACTTGAAAATTGCAATATGATATGATACCCACACTACCAAAAGGTATGGCACAAATAGAGAATGTACAAAGGTCCTTTACAGCTAGAATAGAAGAAGTTAAGGACCTTGACTACAGGGGAAAGATTACAATTGTCAAAATTATATAGTCTAGAAAGGAGAAGAGAACGCTACATGATAATACAGGCATAGAAACAGATAGAAGGAAATGTCGAAAACATCATGGAGTTAAAAATATCAGAAAGAGCAAGCAAAGGTAGATTAATAGTGCCCAAAACTATACCATGAAAACTAGGGAAAGCAGACACGACATTAATCCACTACGCACCAGCATCGATAATGCAGCGTCTATTCAAAGTGTTGCCAGCTAATCTGAGGAACATATCAGGTAAGGTCTGTAAGGTAAGGTACTGTACAGTATGATATAATGTCTTCGAATTTTCAATTATATGGCATCCAGATCGAATAAAGAATTGTTTGATGTTCCTAATAGTTTCTGAAAAAGCAGTATAGAACAATAAAGAATTTTTTTAAAGAATAGAATATAAAAAGCAATAAGGAGGCAATAAAAAAACTGTAAGCATTTCTTGACAAAGTTTCACAAGAGAATGAGAAAGTAAATGATCATAATTATCAGTATTGACACTAAAATCATGTAAAATTTGTTACTATTGAAGAAAATAATTCTCAAGTCAAGGGGAAGCATAAACGCTTCCACTAACATATTACATATCATGCTCAAGAGAGCTGTAATATTAAGTTCGAATTAGACAATTCAACAATAGCTTCCGATTTTATGACACATAGATACAAAATAATTTCACACGGCAAATAAAAACATTTTTCTGACGCTTGGTCTACTATGTGCAAATTGGTACTTCACAGAAATATGCTTCTTTAGCCGTCTATTTTCATAGATTATGAGGGAAATTACTTAGTAATGATGCTTTAACTTTCCTTATGGCTCGTTTAATTACACTTGTTTTTGGAGAGACAAGATATCAGAAAATAAAGATAACTCAAGGCCCTGCACTTGCCCTTCATTAGGCACAATAGCTTTAACGCGGCAATGAACGAGCAGGGAAACTGCTGCTGCGATGAACATATACTATGTAAAGCCATCATCACCACAGTTTAAGCTGCGCACTCATCGAGGCAGGAGGGCTAGGATGAGGAAGGGATATACGAACATACAGACAATGGTAGAGGGTCATCCCTCAGGCGTCAAGAGCTCCTTACACGAGCAATAAATCGTTCAATGTTAAAACACTGACACCCTCCTTTCTCTGTGAATGGGATGGCTGTCTTTTTCTTCTTCTTTTTATTTTATTTTATTTAATTTACTTTTTTTTGTGGCCCGTTTTCACTTCGGCACTTGAAGGGCTCCTCTAGAAATAGCCCGGACGAGCTGATATTGTGTCAAAAGTAATTAGAAGACCCGGGGCCAGCTTTCATTCGAGCGCCTTCCTTTTAGATTCAGTGGATTTTAGCGTCTTCAAGTAATATAGCAGTCAAGCTGCTGTTACTATTTTATTAGGGATTTTTAAGGACACAAATATTCTGTACGATAAATCTTGTATAACAAGCAACACTCGCAAACTGTGACCCTGTTAATGCCTCCAATCTTTCTTGCTTCAAGCATTTGTTGCCGAGAAAGGTTTTCGCGTTGAGTTAAAGATACAGAGGAATTTTAGCATAGGATATTTTTGTGATTTATTTATTTTAGAAATGAGTGTAAAATATAAATAATTTGCATGCTAAACAGATAAAAAAAACTATTATTCCTATAGAATATAGCTCATTTATTTCAATTTTCGTTGGTGAACAACGCACTATCTGACAGCAGATTTTACGCAGCGCCCCGATAATCATGAAGGCAGATCACACCTTGTTACATTACACTGAGTAATATAATAACCGGGCAGTGGATTAGACTTCGTCGTCTAATCCGCTTCTGCGTTACCGAAAGGACAGTTGTTATGTCTCGAACATTGGGAAAAATAATATTTGACTTGGCCGGTAAATATGCAACTAGTCACTTTAAAATTCGAAATGATGGCAAACATGAGCGTAATTCCTTAACTATGCTTCAGGCTGAGTAATAACAGTATTTTTGCAGGGTCGTAAGACGAGATTAAAAGATGCCTGGATCTCATGTATAGGAACTGTATTCCGAGATTAAAAATAAATAGAGAAGCTTATCTATAAGCTGAAGCAACTCTGCTATCAAAGCATCGAGACTTGCTGACGAACAGTTTTCTTCAGGATGTTTATACAGCACAATGTTCCGAAAACTGACAGTCATCCATGTACCGAATTCTGGATCTTATTCTGTTGTGGTTAGGACACTTTCATTTCCTACCACATGGACTAGCCCCGATTTGTTAAGAATAGAATTACTAGTAATAACTAAAACTACACTTAGGGGGTTGTGGGGGGGGGGAGGCTGGTATAACAGTAATCATCGATGCGGTGCAAAACGCTTATATTACCGCACACAACTATTGAAAAGTCAGCAATTTTAATCAATAGCTTAATTAACTGAGTCTCTCTCTCTCTCTCTCTCTCTCTCTCTCTCTCTCTCTCTCTCTCTCTCTCAACAGAGAAACTAACTTTACATTCACTAACTTTTTTTTCTATTAAATACCACTGATAATATTTCTTTTGGTGATAATTTCAATTACTATTAATTTATCGAACCAGAAATATAGTTACAGCAAATATTTCACTTTGCGCAATAACAAATTTCATCCTAAGTATTCGTTAAGAATAAATGAAAAAGGTTACTACTCAACGGGGGAGACGTTGTATATCCTTAAAATTAATTTGGGAAAATAGTCTAAGAAGATTCCTTCGGGGAATTCTCATTCCCCTTGTTGTGGAAGCACTGGCCAGGTAGAGGCAACAGACCTTGTGGGAGTCACAAAGACCAAAATATCCTATGGATTCCACTGTCTTCAAACTCCATCTGAACAATCCTATGCATAAAGTGTCCGGCAAGAAAGAAAAAGTAAAATTAACATTTAAGTTAGAGGAAATGCTGCTGCATATTGAAGAACGGAAGAAAACTGTTGATTTGGAGAGAACCCTGTGTTGGAAATTAATGTGGCAGAGGCCTGCTCGCAAAATGAAGTAAAATGACACCGTCATGCAAAGCAAAACTACGAAGACGAAGCTGTTCCTAAGTAAATGATAGTATTGTCCAAGACTTTACCCGTAAGAAAGTAGATCAGGCTCCTAAATCATGGATGAGTGTTATACAATTTAAGGGCCTCCAGCATGAAGTGAGAATGAAGTAACTTGAAGGTTATTGTCAATATTCCACGTTAGAAAGTAAGTTATGTTTCGAAATCATTTCAGAACCTGATACGAACAATATATCCAATATCACATACGGAGAAAGAAATCACTCAGCTGTATACATTCATATCCAATATGATGTATTCAGTATTATCACTGTTAAATAGTTCGGTCGGCAAAATTCTACTGAGAAACATGCACTATTCAATTTAACTTTGCCATTCACGGATTTCTGATTTACCAAAGCGTAATACGTTTCAGTTATGAAGCAAACAGATTCAGACGATATCTAAAAATCAAAGCTAAGATACATACGTATATTATATATATATATATATATATAAATATATATATATCACACATACACACATAATGTGTGTGTATACATGTCTGGATGTATATGGAGTGCCACGAGTTCGTGATCTTTTGATAACTTGCAAAATATATGTTTTCTGGGAATATTAAAGTTTTAAAAAAATTAGTTGTATTTTTGTCATGAACGCAAAATACTAATGAAAAGTCCTTTAGACACGCTGATCAGAGAGAGAGAGAGAGAGAGAGAGAGAGAGAGAGAGAGAGAGGCGAGGGGGGGGGGTGGGGGGGGGGGGGGGTGTGGCTGATCAGGTTTCAAGGAATAGCCAAAGTTTCCCTTCCATTTGTAAAATTGTAAACAAAACATATGTTGGCGGATGGAGATCATTACTCAAAGTGGAGAGCGACAACTTCCCTTCAAGAACCTGTACATTTTTCTTCGAGGACTCTTCTGATTAGTGTTGGTCTCCGAGATTATTTTTCTAAGAGGACGCACTCGTTATCCCCCAGAAATAGGCGAACGAAATACTGTTTAATAACATTTATGAAAAATGGTCAAATTTCCTCGTGATGATTGGGAGAATTTAAACTTTTGTGAGCTCCGTTGGTTTTAATCTTGTAATCACATTCAAATGCAAATAAAAATTAACCGAATTAACGGTTGAAATAAACGCGTTTATAATGATCCATCTCCCTGAGATATAACCTATATAAATTCTTCATGATGTGTAAATGGAAAAAGCACAACCTTCAAGATCTCACGTAACCCCAGACGCAAGTTCACGATATATTTGACATCTCGCATAACCAAGTGTCACCAAATCCACTTAGAAAAAAAAATAAATAAAAAAAACGAAAGAAACAGGAGCAGGCTGACACTCAGCACTGTAAACCATGACATCATCATTTTAAGAGGCAAGACGAAGAACAGAACCTTGCCAGGGTATTGGTGCTACGCCATAAGAAGAAACCCTTCAATGGGCTTGAGTCACCTCACAAGTACGATATGTTAATGTGCCATGAAGCGTCTCGTCCCGTTCACCGAAATTGAGGGAGAAAAAGAGAGAATTATCTGTTCTTTTAAAACGTTTTTTCTACAGTATGATGCCTTCAAAAGTTTGTGACTGATTTTTTCATGAGATATGGCACTAGATCTTTAAAAACTGAAAATCAAATAATAAGAGAAAGTTAATGCACTTAGCCAGTGGGAAAATGACTTCTTTAACAATTTCTTGTTAGATTCTACTTCAAAAATTGAAAAAGAATTAGAAGTTATCATGAGGAACTGCTAATATTACTATCATTATTAACAATTATTAATGCTGAAAGAATTTAGAAGTTACGTCCTCTTGAAAATAATGTTAAGTGATGTTGTAGTTTACTGCAACGCCACTTTAACCTTACGTGTGTGGGTTCAAGTCTCACCTGGAAAGGTTAGAGTTTCTACCTTATTTTCAGCGATTACGTGGTAATGCGTATATTAAAAAGTAGGAGAAAATTGGGAATTTATCATTATCTTTATTATTATTATTAGAAATATGCATTCAGTATCATCGACTAAGCCGAAAGCCACGCGCTTCAATTGCAATCTTCCAAACTTGAAAATATTGAAAAATATTAAAAAATTATATATAAATATATACAAATATATATATATATACCTATATTATTATAATAATATTATATAATATATAATATATTATATATTATATATATTAATAATATATTAATGAATATATATATAGATAGATATAATAATATATATATATATATATAGATATATATATATATACTATATTAATATCTATATGATTATATAATAAATATAATATATTATTATAATCTAATAGTAATATATATATATATTAGTATTATATATATTATATATATTAATTATATATAAACGTGAATGTGTGTATGTTTGCCCAAATGTTTCTGCTCGACCAGAAATCCGAACAGCTGAACTGATTTATACAAAATCTGGCACATGGGCATCATTTGACCCAACTTAGACAATGGGGTAGGTTTCAAACCCATACACCCTTCCCTTTCCCCATCGCCCATCCTCCTTCCCACTTCCCACTGTGTGACTTTGTGGATAAGTAATGTCTGGATATAATGGACAGTCACTATAGTAATACGTTGATAAAAAGAGACAGTCAGTACAGTAATTCTTGATAATACCCGGATAAGCTGGACAGACATTGCAGTCATACTGGGATAGAAGGGACAGTCACCACAGTAATACCTGCATAAATGGGACAGTCATCATTTTAATGCCTTGATAAATTTGACAGTCACTACTGTAATATTTGGATTAAAAAGGACAGTCACCACAGTAGTTAACCTGGATAAAAGGGACAGTTACGCCAGCAATATATCGATAAATGAGATAGTCATAACAGTGCTATTTGTATAAAATGGTTCAGGTTAATACAGTAATTTGTGGATAAAGGGGACAGCCAGTATAGTAATTTCTGATAAAATGGACAGATAGCACAACGAGGTACATGAAGATTTTTCTGAGTCCTCCAAGTTTTCCCAGGTAGGGCCGGGTTTGGTCAGCTAGTTTTTTTGTGTTTGTATGGTGTTTTTACGTGCATGGACCAGTCACCTAGTGCATATACATATGCGTAGAAAAGGCGTATATAAAGGTGACCCTCAATTGAAAAGGTAACCGAAATTCAAAGCTTTGGAAAACCCTGTGGTACATTTAATATTTGAGAATATCTATTGTGTGGTCCCAGACACACTTAAAATGGGCCTTGGTGCGACCCAGCCCCCTTAAATAAGAGTATCATGTTAGATATAGTGTAATGGCGATCGCTCCCACAGCCTACTATTCCAATAATGTTTCAACTTTAAAAATTTTAATAACAGGATGATCTTTGGGGACCTGATTAATTCTGCTGTTTTCTTTTACCATTAATGTTACTGAGCTGTCATAAATCTGTGGAACTACCTTTGTGCAACTGCTTTAAAAATACCTCATCCAGTAACTATATATGAAAACATTCGTGAATGCCTTGTTTAAACAAAATAAGTTCAATGTTTCTATTGGTGGTGTTTCAGTCACTATTTGTGAATACATGTGATCTTCCCTTATATAACCAAATCAAGGATGGGCAACTTGAACAAACTTCCACTCTACTTGGCTATTGATTCCAATCTCCATAATATGGAGAAGTCAATCTTTTCTTCCAAAACTTTAACCACTTAAAAAATTTTCCTTTCTTCGTGTTCTTTCTCCCCAGAATTCTAAATACTGTCATTTTGCCCATATATTATTCCCCATATGCTATTTTTTCTCATCACAAAAACCAGGACAATTCCTGTATCACCACCACAATAGGTCATTCATCGTTCTACTCCAGTCCTTTTGTAAAATTATTGTGCCTTCGTAATCATTTAATGGTCGAAATATTACATATCAAACACATTAATAAATTCGCAAACCTACAATTAAAATCAATACACATAAACAGCTAGAGAGGCAAATAATTGAAATACAGTTGTGTTAATAACCTTAGTAAGATTTCCATTAAAAACTATTTTTTTGTTATTTACTCGATAAAAATGTGAAGAAGGTAACCATGATCAACTAAAAATAATAACAAAAGCTAATAACTATGTTATCCAGAATTCAATATTGGAAAGTTATGAAACTTACTGAGTGTAAAGAATACGTCATGTATACTTGTATGCTTAAGGTGTGATGAGATTAAAACATTTGCCATTTGAGATTACAGTCTCCACGGCTTATGACATCCAGGAGGTATTTCTATGAACGGAATGCTGGGATCGCATTTGTAATATATACACTCTTGCAAACACAAAATGGTGAGATATTTTTTCATTTCCCCCCTGTGCTACATAGCAAAATTTAAAGACATGTACGTGAGCGTCAACCTATTGCTTGAGCGTGCATAATAAAGAAAGCTTCAACTTTACTTTCATTATTTTGAACATCTCTTTGCACTTAAGGACAATAGTACCAGAGTCAATACGCTCACTGTATATATATATATACATATATATATATATATATATATATATATATATATATATATATATATATATATATATATATATGTGTGTGTGTGTGTGTATGTGTGTGTGTGTGTATGTGTGTGTGTGTGTGTGTGTGTGTGTGTGTGTGTGTGTATAACCCTCTTCAGGGATCTGAACCAGCAACCAGTGAAGTCCCAGGCCGACGCAATATATGAGGTTTCTCTCCTGTTGTTTCCTGAATAAACCATTGGTTGTTACTTCAGTGGTCGAGTGTTCAAACCCCCAAGGATGGACGATACTATTAGATCTATTTCATGCCATTTTTCCTGTCAGTAATGTAGTAGGGCGAAGAATACTTCCTCTAGGGCAATTGATGTTTCAGGTTAAGTGTGCCCACTCATTGCTTGGCGGGTTTATGAAAGGAGTGAATTTAGTATCCTTCATTTCTTAATATAGGTGAGCAGCTACAGCACTATAGCCTGTCGCTTTAGCAGATGGAAATTCAAAGTCCCCCAAAGAAGGTTATTGATTGCACCTAGCTCCAGCCGATCTAGTCAGCTTATGACATCCATCTTATGATTTTGCATATCTTCGTACTCTTAGCTCCCTTCTGTAGAAGAGTGGATCAAGCATTGCCAATTGTTTATAAACTCAAATGCCCAAATTTATTGTTAACATACACTCACACTTGCATTAACACATGAGTGTGTCTGTGTGCATTGCTAGATGCATAGATAATGGTTGTCGCATCCACCAGATTTATGTAAAGACACCTTTTCAAAGATTTAGGTATTTTTTTCTTAAGTATTGCGATGTGATTATTTTGTTCTTTTTTTCCACTCCTTGTTTTGTCATCAACTCCAGTAAACAACATAAGTGGTGAATTTTTCTTTGATTTTCGTTTTGATCATAATAGACCGGCAGCCCGGACCATTGAGATACAACGAACGAGATACCGACTGTAACCCCTACTGGTATTTAGAGTAGACTTGTAAACTGTGAAACTGACCGTCTGCCGAAAATATATGGGTGGCTTACTTAACAAGCACCACTAATTGCTCGTTATATTTTGGGTCTAGATCCAATATATGAGATACCAGATGAAACTAATATATAATAATATCTGCAGACTCTACTGATTATAGAATGACCAGTGACAGACATTTTGGAGGGTGGGTTCCCCCTGACAGACGCACTGAAAAGGGGATCTATGATCCAACTTAGGAGATACCGAGTAAAATTTACACTACAATAGCACTGCACAACCTAGAATACTGTGGTGGTAATGACAGACGTTTTAGTGGGTGGTTACCCCCTCCGACAGACGACCCGACAACGATGTGGGGAGGGGGGAGGCAGGATCTGCATCCAACATTGAAGATGAAACCAAGTACAAAATTTTATACTACAATTGCACTGCACATCATAGAATGCTGTGATGGTAATGCCAGACATTTTAGTGGGTGGTTACCCCTTGACAGACACACCGCAACGAGTGGGGGAGGGGGAGGGGGAGAAAGGATTTGCATCTAACATGGAGATACCAAGTAAAAGCTGTACTACAATAGCACTTCATATCCTAGAATGCTGTGATGTAATGACAGACATTTCAGTGGGTGGTTTTCCCCCTGACAGACACACCCTAACAGGTGGGCAGGGGGAAGGACAAGCCCTGATAATGAATGTCTAGATTAGTATAGTGGGCTACTCTTGACCCGTATTATACATTATCGTGATATATTTAATAAAGTATTTTTATCCTTTCTATATCTTTTTGTATTTTATCTGACACAGTGTTTTCCCAACCTTTGACACTTCGAAGAACCCTTGAGACAATTTTCCTCATCCCAAGGAACCCCAATACACACACACACACACACACACACACACACCACACAAACACACACACACCGCACACACACATATTTATTTATATATATATATATTTGATATATATATATATATATATATATATATATATATATATATATATATGTAAGCATTCGTATTAATTACCATTTAGTAAAACAGAGGGAAAAAATCTCGCACGATATGTTACGATAAAATAAATTATAGGACTATTTTAGATTTTAAAAAAAATTATTATTATAAATAAAAATAATTAAATAAAACATTTGAATTCTTCGGATTTCCTTGTCACGCCATGTTTAACGAAAAATAAAAATATATACTTAGACCCTAAAAGGTAACAAATAATTAAATAAAACATGAATTCTTACGAACAATGGACCTGGCGAATTATCGTTCACAAAAGAGAACCCTAAGGTGCCACGGAACCCCGGTTGACTTGATGGCTGATCTAACACAAAAATAATTTATGTTTTTTTGTTTCATATAAATAACAGTCATCTGTAGGCCCATAATAATTCAGTCATATTATTTTGTCAAGCAAGCAACCGACTTCAATTGTAGTAGAGGAGCCCGGGGCTAGTTGGCTACAGGGGCAAGTTGGCATACTCAACATGACTTTAAAGTTTACCAATAGGATGACTCTAATACATATACTGTGTAAAATTGCCACGTGGTTCCTCAATTACCAGCAAAATTCTATAGAGATAGAACGTAGGAGCTCGAATGTATGAGACAATTTTTTATTTTGATGGTAGTAAGTAAATATTTTAATCTTTTTGTTATTTGCTATAACATCTATACATTCATAAAGATTAGTTTTCAATGATAGCATAGTTTTCCTTAGGTTTAAAGATTCTATAGCATTAAAATTATTAATTCAAGGCTTCTTGGTGTGGACTGGTAATCGTTTTTGTACCAAATGGTAAGGGATGGGTAAGTTGGCTCAAAATAAATGGGGCAAGTTGGGACACGTTCTTTGATAACAATAGTAAGCCTATTTATTTATATATTTTCCGTTTTGTTTATGGATTTTTGGAAGGATAATGAGATTAGTGTCCTATCATTTTAGTGTTTATAGACATCTGAAGAAATGTGTTAACAGGGCATGTGATTCGTGGATGACTGGTATCCAGGATCAAGTATGCCCATCTGTGACATTCCTGGTAAAGTTTCCTCGGCTTTACCTCTAGCTGTCACTTATTCTGATGTTTTCAATTGGTTTAGGATTGATGGAATTTCAAGATTTTGATTTTACTGGTGGTTATGTAACAGATTGAGAGATGTCCGAAAAAGACACATGGGCTTTAGATCAGTCATCAGCGTGGATTCAGAGTTTAAGAACTGCTCTTGTTGATCCAGAAGAAAGCTCAGCTGAAGAAAGCCTGTGTTTTGGTAAGCCAGGAGAAGTGTGGGTTCAGTGCAGGCATGTAACATGTGGGAGCATGAAGACTATGACGAGGATTTATTTCACACCTGCCACAATTACAACTAGATGATGATCTGAAGTAATACTAATGCCTTTTATTTTGTATTTTGGAAATTCAGAGGGTATGTTTGCTATGATTTAAATGCAATGTAGTAATTTTCTTTTAATTATTAATGTGCCATCTTACCCATAATGTGTGCCAACTTACCCCGTTGGCAAGTGGCACGAAAAGTTATTTGTTTTTTTTCTAAAGCTTATTGTTATCTTATGTTGAAAGCAAACAACAATTATTTTGCTCTATGATAAAGACGAATGTTAATGTTTTTTCAATGGTGGTAAGAATTTTGCAAAAAGTTTGTTTTATATTCGCAATAACCAAAATTGTAAAAAGTGTGCCAACTAGCCCCGGTCTCCCTACTCGCTTTAGCTTTGTTTACGATATGAAAATTAATGTAGCGGTGGTTGGAAGACTGACACTATAAAGTTCTTATCATTATTGAGTTATTGCTGTAAAATGTCTATATACATAACATTTGTTAAACAGAGTTACGCACCATTAAATAGATAGTAATACATATGTAATATATCGCTATAGTCAGGGTACAGATCATAATAATTGTGCTACAGCCTACTCGGTTTGTTTTATCGAAGTTTGGACTACCTTCTTTTGGTTTCAACTGACTTTCATGCTAATGAAATCATGGATACATTTTTTGTATTATCAGTTTTATGAATGATATTGTTGTTACTATAGTCGATTTTTTGTTCGGCTGGTGTAAAATTCGTCAGACATAATATACCTGGCTGAGGAAGGACACAGAGGATCTCTGTTTTTAAAACAATATCTCTACACACCAAGTTATTTCGAACATTTCCATTCTCTCAGAGATTATGAATAAATACAAGAGCAAACTAGACCAATAATCACCTTGCATTAATGTAAAGAAAACAAGAGATATGAAAAATTAGTGCGATTGTCAATTTTTTCTATCGTTAATGTTTAATGAGTCAGTGTTTAGCAAATTGTTAGGGTTTAGTGAGTATGCGTTTAGTGAATGTTTATGAGTAAGTGTTTGATGGATGTTTAGTGTTTAGTGACTGTTTAATGTGTCAGTATTCAGTGAATGTTTACTGAGTCTTTAGGGTTTAGTGAATGTTTTGTGAATGTTATTGAATGTTTATTGTGTAAGTATTCAGTGAATGTTTTGTCTTAAGCGGTTTAGTAAATGTTTGGTGAATGTTAAGTGAACGTTTAGTGAATGTCTTGTGAATGGTAGTGTTTAGTGAATATTTAGTGTGTAAGTATTCAGTGAGTGTTTAGGGTTTTAGTGAAAGTTTTGCGAATTTTAAGTGAGCGTTTAGTGAATGTCTTGTGAATGTTAGTGTTTAGCAAATGTTTAGTATGTAAGTGTTTATTAAGTTTTAATGAGTCGATGTTCATTCACTGTTTAGTATTTAATAAGTATTTAGGGTTTGGTAAGCTAGTATTTAATAAGTGTTTGGGGTTTAGTGAATGTTCACTGTTTAATTAATGTTTAGGATTAAGTGAGTGTTTAGTGAATGTTTACTGAGTGTTTGGGGTATAATGAATATTTAGAAATTTAGTATTTCAAGTGTTTAGTGAGCATTTAGTGTATAGTGAGTGCCTAGTGAGTGCTGGTATTCAGAGTGTTTTGTGTATTGAGAGTGTGTGTGAGTGTATGTTAAGTGTGTGTGTGTGTGTGTGTGCGTGTATAGTGAATGTATGCAAGTGTGAGTGGCTTACTGAGTAAGTGAATTGTGAGTGTTGGTGGTTAGTGATTGTACATTACTGTTTAGTTAGTGCTTCGCTACCATATGCAAAGAAAGCCCTGTATTTACAAAGGAACCATTTATGATTGACACTGCTGAGATCCAAGAGCAGATGCTTAGGCTGACCACAATGGTTGAGTGCTAGGTGTGTTTTCGTAACCTGATACTTGGTGATAGTGTACAGATCAATTTGAGTGAGGCAGCCGAAAATAAGTGGACTATTAGATAACTGACATGGATATTATAGGCCAACTTAATTTGGGAGTCAGGAGCTCCAAGTAGTATGATCGTCAACTTCGGGGGGAGGGGGAATAAAATGAAAATGGGGGAAATTTTTTTTAAAATCTTTATAGTTAGCTTATCCTGAACAATTCATTCACATTCCGTTTCCAGTAATTATTTGTGTTGTGATACATCATCTCTTTGTGAGTGTGCGGGTGTTAAAACGGCTCTTTATGATGGGACTTTGGTCTTAATATCAATAGAATTCCCATATCCGATAAAAATTTCATTTACATCCACACGAATCAACAGCAACTAAAGAACAATTCATTTATGGTAAGACACGTTGGGCTACGAACCTCGACATGGCTGCAGTGTCCTAACTATAGGCAAGAAAGAAAATTACCAAAGACGCTATTAAAGCTAGAATACTTATCTTACATTTTTTTTAGAGGAACTGAGAGTGGCACCATATGACTGGATTAATTATTGGCACCATATGACTGGTTTAATTATTCAAAAATGGCTCAGCACACATACTTGTAGCTGTTGCCAATTGTGCCACCCCCTCCCATTCAGATAAAATACTTTGTGTGAAGTAATAACTCCAAACCAAAAGATAGTGCTGATATATATATATATATATATATATATATATATATATATATATATATATAGATATATAGTATATATATATATAAATATGTGTGTGTGTGTGTGTGTGTGTGTGTGTGTGTGTGTGTGTGTGAAACTATAGAAAGTAGACAAAGCCTAGGAAGTCTCACATAGTATTTATATATGTGATGGAATTAATGAAGTGAAATATTCCATACTTCAATAGGAATTTTAAAAAATAACTCCGGCAGTAATTCTTATCCTGAAACATCACAATATTTCTTGAATTTTTTGCCTTTCACATTTTATCAGGCTCACGATTTTCAGATACTTACCATATTTCTAATATTAATATTGCCTATGATAGATTTTGAAATATTTCAAGGTGTCCCACCTCTCCCTTCCAATATTAGGTTATGTCTATGAAAAGGTTACCACCCACTAAAATGTCTGGCATTACCATCACAGCATTCTAGGATATGAAGTGCTATTGTAGTACAAATTATACTTGATATCTCCAATGTTGGATGCAGATCCTGGCTCCCCCTCCCCCTCCAAAGTCGTTTTGGGGTGTCTGTCAGGGGGAAACCACCCACTAAAATATCTGTCATTGCCACTGCAGTACTCTGAGATGTGCAGTGCTATTGTAGTACACATTTTACTTGGTATCTCCAATGTTGGATGCAGTTCCTGGCTCCCCCTCCCCCTCCCCCCCACTCGTTGTGGGGTGCATGTCAGGGGGTAACTATCCACTAAAATATCTGTCATTACCACTGCAGTGTTCTAGGAAGTGCAGTGCTATTGTAGTACAAATTTTATTTGGTACTATGATGTTGGATGGAGATCCTGTCTCCCCTCCCCTTCCCCTTCCTCCCCCACTCGTTGTGGAGTGTCTCTCGGGAGGTAACTACCCACTAAAATGTCTGGTATTACCACCACAGTGCTCTAGGATGTGCAGAACTATTGTAGTACAGCTTTTACTTGGTATCTCCATGTTAGATGCAAATCCTGTCTCTACCCTCCCCACTCGTTGCGGTGTGTCTGTCAAGGGGTAACCACCCACTAAAACGTCTGTCATTACCACCACAGTATTCTAGGTTGTGCAGTGCTATTGTAGTGTAAATTTTACTCGGTATCTCCTAAGTTGGATCTAGATCCAATTAACCCCCCCTTTTCAGTGCGTCTGTCAGGGGGAACCCACCCTCCAAAATGTCTGTCACTGGTCATTCTATAATCAGTAGAGTCTGCAGATATATTATATATTAGTTTCATCTGGTATCTCATATTGGATCTAGACCCAAAATCTAACGAACAATTAGTGGTGCTTGTTAAGTAAGCCACCCATGTATTTTCGGCAGACGGTCAGTTCACAGTTTACAAGTCTACTCCTAAATACCAGTAGGGGTTACAGTCGGTATCTCGTTCGTTGTATCTCAACGGTCCGGGCTGCCGCTCTATAAGTGTTAATTCGTTAGTGTTTCCTCGTCATTTTTGTTTTTTTTGTGAATTGTAGCATCCGCTAGCTTTGATGTTTTCGACCATGGAGTGCAACTAGTAAGTTCAGGGAGTGCCAACTAGGTCTAGGGACGTTCAGGGAGTGCCAACTCGTCTAGGGATGTTCAGGGAGCGCCACCAAGGTCTAGGGATGTTCCAGGAGCGCCAACTAAGTCTAGGGATGTTCAGGGAGTGCTAGCTAGGTCTAAGGATCTCAGGGATTGCCAACTAGATCTAGGGATGTTAGGGCAGTGCCAACTACGTCTAGGGATGTTCAGGAAGCGCCACCAAGGTCTAGGGATGTCCAGGGAGTGCCAACGAAGTCTAGGGATGTTCAGGAGTGCTAGCTAGGTCTAAGGATGCTCGGGGAGTGCCAACTAGATCTAGGGATGTTCAGGGAGTGCCAACTAGGTCTAGGGATGTTTCATCCAGGGCAGCATACCCGGGATAAACATCATTACAGGGAGCACCTGCTAGGTTTGAGGATGCCTTGCTCAGGAGGTCCAATTAAGTTTTGAGGATCTCTTCTCTAATAAGTGCCTGCAGTGTCGGGAATTTCTTTACCATGAACCGGTAAAGAAACAACGAGAAATGTGTTTTCAATAGTTATATAATTCACCTTAATTAAGGGTAAGGAAGCAAAACCAAACCCGAAGGAAATTCCCGGTGGAAAGAGGGAAAATGGTACGGGAGAGAACAGAACCCTGAGGACAGGACGATAAAGCAAAACAGTCAGCTAAAAAAATGATAATCTTATAATAAAATGGTAAAGAAAGCAGACTACGGCCATAACCAGTAATTTCAGGGAGGATGGCCACAAGATACATCATTTATAGAGATGTCAACATCCCTACAATTTTTCTAAAGTGAGATATAGAATAGTTGTTGTAGATTTTAAAAGAAAAATAACCAAGATACAATGCTCACACAAATCGAAACATTAATGAAGAACTACTCATCAAGAGATATCCCAAAGTTCCTGAGGTAGAGGAATCATGTTCAACTTTCTCACTTAATCCTTAAGCCAACCAAACTTCTAAAACAACCATATCTCATGTCCTCTGAGAGATAGAAAAAAATACCACATTACAGCATGGGATCTATTCCCGTACAAACATTTGTATATGAATGTCAGTTATCCCTACAGCAAAGGGGTGAAAAACGAAAGAAATCTCATGTAAAATTAGCTATTGTCATTGCCGACTTAAATAAATCTTATGTAAAATTATCTACTGAACATTGCTGACTTTAATGAACTATTAGACCAAGTGTAACAGCACCTTAAATACTGTCAGTTTTATTGAAGGTTCTTGTCTCTTCCCTTTTAAACGGCAATTCAGACTTGGGATTACTAACATCGCAGCCATTTAGGGAATCCATAACTTAAGTAGCTATTCCTATAATGATATTATTAATTCCCTGACGTTATAATGAACTGGATTATTTTCACCAAGTCCTTGATTACAAGTATTTAAGCATTAAACGTGCAGAAACAAGCTTCATAACTACTGCTTCAAAAGACAAGAAAAAAAATAAACTGAAGAATGAAGAGGAAAAAACTCCAACCGAAACATGAATTCTGAATATAGGGTTATTTGAGGGATCCATTAATATATTTTAAAACCACAGTCATGAATATAATGAATATAAAGAATATTTTTCATAAAATCCTAACTGCTAATCAGAGTACATTAAATTCATAGATGGAATTTCCGAAAACAAAAAATATTTTGAAATGAATTACTACGACTACGTAATGAATTTCTTTACCGCTGGAATTCATCAAAGAACCCGAATAAATTCCAGTGACATTTTCCATCGAAAACATTGAAGTTTTTGCTTCGTTTGTTGTTAGTGTTAGTGTCTTTGATGAACTAAGAGTCAAATTTAATTTCATATTTGTGAAACTAGAACTAAACGAATTCTCCTAACTGGCTGATGAGCTGAATACTGACTTTTGCCCCTCATTCTGTCTGAACAGCTGATTTGTGGATTTTGTTTGATTGATTAAGAGTAATTTTTTCCCTGTAAAGGCATAATTGAAAGTAGAGTAGAATACCAGGAGTCGGGGAAGCTAATGACCCTCATTACGATTTTGTCAGACCCCGTTTCTTTGCATAATAATATATATATATATATATATATATATATATATATATATATATATATATATATATATATATATATATATATATGAATACTTATCACATCACCGTGATTCATATGAAACATTCGAGCTACAAATGTCTTTAATATCTAATTCGCTCTACCTCGGAATTGATATATTTTCATATATGTACCGAGGGGGAATTTTTAGTTGATAATAATTTCGTCCCCCCATGGGATCGAACCACGGTCCAGTTGGATGGGGAACGAAATCAGGAACGGACAGACTCGGTAGCGTCACTGTCCGTTCCTGATTTCGTTCCCCGTCCAACTGGACGGTGGTTCGATCCCATGGGGGGACGAAATTATTATCAACTAAAAATTCCCCCTCGGTACATATATGAACATATATCAATTCCGAGGTAGAGCGAATTAGATATTAAAGGACATTTGTAGCTCGAATGATATATTCTATATATAGAGTATATATATATATATATACATATATATATATATATATGAATAATCATCACAATCGAACCGTGATTTCAGTTATATATCATTGAGCTACAAATTTCCTTCATATCTAAATTTCACTCTACTCCGGTCAATTGATATATTCTTTTTTCATATATGTACCGAGGGGGAATTTTTTTAGTTGATAACAATTTCGCCCCCACATGGATCGTAACCACTGTCCAAGTGGACGGGACACGAAATCAGGACCCAGTGACGCTATCAAGTCAGCTAACAGAGACGCTATAAGTTCATATCGATTCTGACCTTACAAATCACCCTCGAACTCGGTGTATTCGTAATTAGAATCGAAATATGTGAAAACCCCCGGTCTAACCATGTTAGCCAATTTGAGCGTTGAAACACGTAGCCTTATTATGAATAATCATCACATCAACCGTGATTCATTTATATATCATTGAGCTACAAATTTCCTTTAATATCTAAATTCACTCTACTTCGGAATTGATATATTTTCATATATGTACCGAAGGGGAATTTTTTTTAGTTGATAACAATTTCGCCCCCACATGGGATCGAACCACTGTCCAAAGTGGGGGACGAAATCAGGACCCATGACGGGGCATCAAGTCAAAGTAACAGAGACGCTATAAGTTCCCATATCGATTCTGACCTTACAAATCACCCTCGAACGGTGTATCGTAATTAAGGAATCGATATGAAACCCCGTCTACAATGTAAGCATTTGAGCGTTTGAAACACGTAGCCTTATTATAATAATCGTTCACATCGAACCGGGATCATTAGATTCATGAGCTACATTTCCTTTAATTATCTTAAATTCACTCGAACTCGGAATTGATATATTTTCCTTCATGTACCGAAGGGGAATTTTTTTAGGTTGATAAACCAATCGCCCCCATGGGATCGAAACCAAACCCCTGTCCAAGGGAACGGGGACGAAATCAGGACCAGTGACGCTATTCAAGTCAGCTAACAATTTTAGAGGCGTATTTAAGTTCAAACATCGATTATGCCTTACCAAATTTCACCCTTCGGATCGGTGTATTCGTAATAGAATCGAATGAAACCCCCGTCTTACAGTTACAATTTGGAGTCGTTTGAAACCAACGTAGCCTTATTAGAATAATCATCCACATCGAACCGTGTTCATTTATATATCATTGAGCTAACAAATTTACCTTTAAGATCTTAAATTCACTCTACTTCGGAATTGATATATTTTCTATATATTTACCGAAGGGGGTAATTTTTTTTTAGTTGATAACAAGTTTCGCCCCCACATTGGGAATCGAACCACTGTCCCAATTGACGGGGACGAAATCAGGAACCCAGTGAAACAGCTATCAAGTCAAGTCAGCTCAACAGAGACGCTATAGAAGTTCATATCGATTCTGACCTTACAATCACCGCCCCTCGAACTCGGTGTATTTCGTGATTAGAAATCGATTGAAACCCCGTCTACCATGTTAGCCAATTTGGATGCGTTTGAAACACGTAAGCCTTTTATTTGAATAATCATCAACAATCGCAACCGTGATTCATTTATATATCATTTGAGCCTACAAATTTCCTTTGATATTCTAAATTCACTCTACTTCGAATGAGATATTTTCGATATATGTACCGGAACTGGGAATTTTTTTAGTTGATGAATCCAATTTCGCCCGCCCCCACATTGGGATCGAAACCACTGTCCAGTGGACGGGACGAAATCAGGACCCAGTGACGCTATCAAGTCAGCTAACAGAGGACGCTTATAAGTTCATATCGATTCTGACCTTACAAATCACCCTCGAACTCGGTGTATTACGTAATTTAAGAATCGATATGAAACCCTCCCCGTCCTACCATGTTTAGCCAATTTGAGCGTTTGGAAACACGTAGCCTTATTATGAATAATCATCACAATCGAACCGGGATTCATTTATATATCATTGAGCTACAAATTTCCTTTAATATCTCCAAATTCACTCTACACTTCGGAATTGGATATATTTTCATATATGTACCGAAGGGGAATTTTTTTAAGTTTTTTTTGGGGAAATAACAATTTCGCCCCCCCACATGGGAATCGAACCACTTGTCCAAGTGGAAGCTGGGACAAATCAGGACCCGGGGAGTGCCGCTATCAAAGTCAGCTAACAGGACCCGTATAAGCTCATATCGATTCTTGACCTTACCAATCCACCCTCGAACTCGGTGTAATTCGTAATTAGAAGATATGAAACCCGTCTAACGCTGTTAGCCATTTGAGCGTCTTGAAACACGACCTTATTATGCAATATTCATCACATCGAACCGTGATTCATTTATATATCATTGAGCTACAAATTTCCTTAATTATCTAAATTCACCCTCGGAACTTCGGATTGATTATATTTTTCATATTATGTTACCGAAGGGGAATTTTTGTGGGGGGTGTGAAATTAACAATTTTCGCCCCACATGGATCCGAAACACTGTCCAAGTGACCCCGGTCCGAAATCAGGACCAGTGACCTATTCACGTCCAGCTTAACGAGACCTATAGTTTCATAATCTTTCTTTGACCTTCAAATCAAACCACCTCGAACTCCGGTGTTATTCGTTAATTTAGATCGTAATAAACCACCCCGTCTTACATGTTAAGCCCATTTGAGGCTTTGAACACGTAGCCTTATTATGGGAATAATCATCACATTCGAACCGTGGATTTCATTTATATTTCATTGAGCTACCAATTTGCCCTTTAATATCTAAATTCACTCTACTTCGGAATTTGATTAATTTTTCATTTTATATGGTAGTTCACCGAAGGGGAACTTGTTTTTTTAGTTGATTAACAATTTTCGCCCCCACATGGGAGGCGAACCCACTGTCCAAGTGGACGGGGAACGAAATCAGGACCCAGTGACGCTATCAGTCAGCTAACCAGAGACGCTATAAAGTTTCAATATCGATTCTGACCTTACAAATCACCCTCGAACTCGGTGTATTCGTAATTAATTAAATAGATATGGAAACCCCGTTCTACCATGTTTAGGCCAATTTGAGCGTTTGAAACAAACCGTAGCCTTATTATCAATATCATCACAATCGATCGAACCGTGATTCATTATATATCATTGAGCTAACAAATTTCCTTTAATATCTAATTCACTCTACTTTCGCAATTGATATATTTTCATATATGTACCGAAGGGGAATTTTTTTTAGTTTGATAACAATTTCGCCCCCACATGTGGATCCGCAACCACTGTCCAAGTGGACGCTGGGGAACGAAATCAGGACCCAGTGACGCTATCAAGTCAGCTAACCAGAGACAGCTGATAAGGTTTCATATCGATTTTCTGGACCTTAACAAAATCACCCTCGAACTCGGTGTATTCGTAATTAGAATCGATATGAAACCCCGTCTAACCATGTTTTAAGCCAATTTGAGCGTTTTTGAAACAAACCGTAGCCTTATTATGAATAATCATCACAAGTCGAACCGTGGACTTCATTTTATATTACATTGAGCTAACAAATTTCCTTTAATATCTAAATTCACTCTACTTCAGGAATTGATAATTTCATTTTTCATATATGTACGCCGAAGGGGAATTTTTTAGTTGATAATCAATTTCGGGCCCCCAACAATTTTTTTTGGGATCGAACCACTTGTCTCAAGTGGCCGGGAACGAAATTCAGGACCCCCCA
>NC_087201.1:16538319-16540819 GCF_015104395.2 Macrobrachium nipponense
CAATAACAAACACCATCATCTATATAAGAAAGGCACTTGATAATCATCGCAGTCACCATCATCTGACCACGAAATACCACCTAGAACAGAGATCGTTTCCTTTTTCCTGTTTCTCCACACTTTCCAGGGACGGACCGGTCACAACGAACACTTCTGTAGAATCTACCTAATCTACACTCATTAAAAACTGGTGATTTTATCGCTCATGATGAATAATAGCAGCGATAATAGTGATAAAGTAGCTTATTTACAGGGCACTCAATTGTGTTCGTGAATATCGAGTATTCCACTGTGCGCTGTTTGGCTCTCGCGAGACAATAACAAAAGGCTTTGAAAATCAGTCTCGGTGGTAGAAGTTCCTTTACAACGGTACTCCCGAATCACGGTTAGTAGAGTGACCAGTGTAGGAACTTCATGGCGACGAGTATAAATGCGATATGCTATAAAGGTAATTTTCGATTATAATGGCAGCAGCACATTGTATTATTCCATACGCCTCATTTCTCCCTGATGTTCAAGGAATGAGTGCATGAATCAACCTGAATCTTACTGGAAGTGGTGCATACCGTGTTTCTCGAGTGATGGACTCTTATGTCAAAATCTTTAGTAAGAATATGAGCCTTGTTCATTGATATAAATATATAATTCACCAAAATGTGCTAACTCACAATGAAACGGTTTTTTTTCGCTGGTGAAGGAAAAATCATAATCACTCTACCAAAAAAATTTACAAATATTTGTATGCATGCACACACACACACACACACACACACACACACACACACACACACACATATATATATATATATATATATATATATATATATATATATATATATATATATGTGTGTGTGTGTGTGTGTGTGTGTGTGTGTTTATGTGTTTAATACATGTACATGCACAGAGGCTTTACACATAACTGCTCTCCCTCAATCGACAATTTGTTGCTTCAATATGCAGCGAGGGAAATGTACACTACCTCCCAGAATGCTGTCAGGGGAGATCTTATCACGAGTTCTCAAATTAAACATTGGTGGAGGCAGCAACGTCTTACCTTGAGGAATGCTCCCCTGAGGAGGATAATGGTAGGAGCCGATTACCATCGCGAACTCCTAATGGGAAACTTCAACAACAGAGCTAATTCCTTTGAGTGGATTATGGTCATTCTGGTTAAGAAGACATGAAAAGAGGAGACCCCAGCTGCCATGTTTTCATCCGTTGACTCTAAGATTGAAATCAACCATTTTATTTGCTTACTTGCTATGATTACTGGATTCATTTGCATATTGTTCTCTGTCATTCCGAAATGTTTTGCCACTACGAATTCTTTTATTGCTTGTCCAATTCTGCTAAATAACTGACATTATTTTACCTTCCTTCTGCTACGAACTCTGACGCGAATGATTGTATTGTCCGTCGCTTAAAACGGTGATACCTACTGTGTAATCACGCAATCATCTTCATCATCAGACATGTGATATTCGTGAAGAGATTCAACACCTTATCTGAAACTCCCACCGACCTGGCCATCGATATTTTCCTCGTTCTCATCATGGTTTGACAATTACCTTTTCGTGTTCATTCCGGCAACTGCCTCTCACCCCCCAGTAGGAGCTGCAACCCCTATCCTCCATTTTACTGTACTACTTTCATATTCTCTTTCTTCCATCTTACTTCCCACCTTCTCCTAACGATTGATTTATAGTGCAACTGCTTTGAGGTTTTCCTCATGTTACACCTTTCAGACCTTTTACTGTCAATTTCCGTTTCAGCTTTGAATGATCTTATAGTTCCCAATGCTTGGCCTTTGGCCTAAATTCTATATTGAATTCAATGCTACTGGCTTCTAAGTGTTTCAGAGACATAGATTTAATTGTTTTCTCTGCTAAGATATGCCATAACTTAGGTGCAAAATGTCGTTGAGATGAAGTTAAAGCTATAGCCAAGAAACGTGAAATATAATTAAGAGGAAACGAAGCCCACAAAAAACAAAATTAAAAAAGATACCAGAGAAAATCGTGAGAGAATTGCAACTTCAAAAGTGAAATTATGCACACAAAATAACGAAAAAGAAAAGTCTATAACAAGATTGAAAATGAGAATATGGAAAAAATAAAACAATTCCAACTCACAAAGTGAAGACGCAAAGGAAATAAAAGAATATAAGAACCAGCAGCTCAGACAGAAATAAATGATATCAGAACATGAAGGGAACTGAAATATGAAACGAGGGTGGCCATCGCTTCATCACCCAGAAGCAGAGAGAGAGAGAGAGAGAGAGAGAGAGAGAGAGAGAGAGATTAATCGAAGCTTAATGAGTCAGCAACGAGTGGCGGCGGGACAGAGATTATCTGATACGTCCCCCGTTTAGGTGATGATCAACTATACAGGAGTACCACTAGGAGGAATCCGGAATTGTCTGATCCTTTGACTTAAATGGAACGTGAGATGAGATGATAAGATGTGAGCAGAGAAGTAATTTGTGTGTTAGAGAGAGAGA
>NC_087201.1:16543319-16553319 GCF_015104395.2 Macrobrachium nipponense
TGTTTATTATTTATTTTATTTATTTAATTTTAAGAGCAATAAGTCCTTGTTTAGAAGGAAAGACTAAAACAGTTTACATTAGGTCCACAAAACTAAATTAACATATGATTCATTGGTTATATCATACTGCATCGCTAGAATAGTGCAGACTTATTCTTCGTTAAAGATAGGGAAATAAAGTAGCTGCAAAGAAGGGTCAAAAGTAGTACAAAGAAGGCGTGCTGCTACATCGACCTTACCAGGGACGCGTGCAAGATTTTCCCCTCAAGCATAAGCTGTAAATATTATATTCCTAACTTAACGTGAAGTGGTCTCCGTAATTAATACTCATACTTCGTTCTACTAACAACAAGGATCAAATAAAAAATGACACAAAATTAAACACATTCATATATTCTCAGTTATAAGTAGAACATGAAATAATTGAACAGAAACAGCCTAAATTCAGTACACCAAAAGAATTAAAACGCACTAAAATCTACAGTCAAATAGAGCCTTGTTTCACCACGAAAATTAAAATATATACGCTATATTTTATTAGCAATAATTCCTTCTGTACTGTTTGACAAGAAAGCTATTTATTTTCTTACATTTTCATTCTAATAAATAAATCATAAATATCCTATCCTAAAATTCCTGTATCTTTTAACTCAATGCAAAACACCTTTTTAAGACCTTTTAGTCTCTCCATCCCCCCCCCCCCCCTCCCCCAACAACACAAACCATCAACGAAGTAGTTCAATCGTTTACTCACGAGTAAGCGAAAATTTGAGATGAATATCACTTGGTCAAACTAACAATATTATTGTTTCATGAGTTGTCATTCAGGTCGGCAATCGTCAGATTTCCCTTATTTTTCTACTTCTCCTTCTACAGTAGAACCCACCTCTGTTGATGATGTCATGTTCCCAAATGACGGACGATTTCTATTTTCTTTTCTTATACCCAGACCACCATTCGAACGGAAAATTCTACATTGTGGAAGGAGAGCTGATCGTACCTTGAAAGTAAGACTCTGGCTGTGAACTGCAACTCGAAAACAGGCGCTCTGAATTCAAGGTGTATTTTTGATCTAAGTCTTAATTACAAGTGTCAGTATGGACTGAAATTCATGTAATTTTTAAAGATTGTCTTTGATAATTCAACTATTTTAAGATATATTAAAACGATAAAATTAAGACTATTAAAAATCAAATTCAACCAAAACAAAGAAAATAATGAAACGCGGTATTGTCAACAGCCTTCAGACCTGCTACTATGAAGATTCTTTATGGAATAAGTCAATGGAATAAATAAATAAATACATCATCACTTCCGCTATCTTTGTAATGTTTTAAAAGAAATAGTCAGTAACAACGGCTCCGTCTCAAACCTTAGAACCGTCTTGTCTGTCGGAGGCTGTCTCCGGGAAGCTTAAGAGAGAGAGTGAGTGTCATCTCAATTTTTATCTTTTTTTTATCTTCTTCCTTTTTTTGGTGCCTGTACTTCCGTCCTTCCCGTTAGTTCAAGTCTTCGGTTACCGTCAGTTAACCTGACTTGTTTTCCTTTCGCGTCAGTCTGTCTCGAGTTGAGAGAAGACAGTGATGACACAGCAGAGAGAGAGAGAGAGAGAGAGAGAATGAGAGATAGAGAGAGAGAGAGAGAGGGGGGGGGGGGAGGGGCGAAAGAGGGAGGTTATTGTAAAAATATTTCACGTTTATTTTTTTTATTTTTTTTTTTCATAGGATAACACTGGTCCTTGTTATTTGATATACAGTTAATGAAACATTACTTTATGAGCATAATGACAATAATAGCGTTTGCTCTCTGGAGGCAGAGATCCACAATTCTTATTTTCATGATTAAATATAAATTTAACTGTACGTCAAATTAATTGAAACTTTCCGTGAAAAATAAACGTACGAAAAATTCCATGAGAAATAAAAATGGGAAATATTTTGACATCTCTCTCTCTCTCTCTCTCTCTCTCTCTCCTCTCTCTCTCTTGCAGTCACCATTGCCTTCACCCAGAGAGCGAAAACCCGATACGAAAACAAAACAAGCTCAGTTAACTGACGGTAACACCAGTGTTGTAATGATAGTAGTATTGATGATCACCAACCGAAGAATAAGCTTTCAGTTCCTGAACCAGACAAGCAAAACGAAACCCAGTGAGCATCTGTTGTCCTGAGCAGTGAATCAGGTCCAGCAGTTATTAGTCGACTGTTTTAGGGGTAGTAGCTTTGGCTGGCGGTAGAGACTTAAGGGATTAGTACTCATCAAAACGTATAGACCACCCTCTTGCAACTATCAGGTTGAACCATCATCATCATATTTTATCAGATCCTTTACTCTCTCTCTCTCTCTCTCTCTCTCTCTCTCTCTCTCTCTCTCTCTCACACATACAACAATGGACGCTCATTTTGATTATTGACTATTTAAATCAGCCTATGTTGATAGCGTAGTGGAATTAATAATCTGATAATTGCATCATTCACGATCAACAATAGCATGTTGCCTAAGAACGTTTTCTTGCCGACCAGATCAACGCGAGATTCAATCTTCCTTGCATCATCTGTTGCACGATTCATAACCCGGAGTCCCCACCCAGTTCTGTGTGGAAAAGATGTACGCATCCGTTTAATTCCCTTCTTCTTATACGTTCATTCCATTTCCGACATTTTTTTTTCTTTTCCTTTCTGTCGTTCACTTTTACTCCATAGAAACTTCGCCTGAATTTCTCATACCAGTTTGCTTGTTGCAAAGATCTGAAACTGAGAACATAAATACCTCTGATGCATGCTCTCTCAAACAGTTGATGTAAACCTCTATTAGAAGAATCGGGTCTCGCTTCAATACAGGGGTTAGCACTTAGATATCGGGGCAGATCTCCGTGCGGTAAGTCTGATTCTTCATTCACCTGGAATAATGTTCCAGTAGATCTTTATCGACCAGGTACCTCCACTACTAAAGAACATGCATAATCTACTCCTGAATTTGAATAAAACAAAAACACAATGACGCATTGGTCTCTTATGCAAGGTGGCTAGCTAGTAGATCGAATTATTCAAAAATTACGACAAAACAACCGTGGGAAACATTCAGCTTTTGTATTAGCTAGTGACCAGTATGATCTATGTTTGCAAAACCCTAAGATTCTCAATATAAAATAGTTATCCTATAAAATATATATATATATATATATATATATATATATATATAATATATATATATATTAAGCTACAAATGTACTTTACTACAAATTCGTACTGCCTCGGAAATTATATAATTTCATATATGTTAAACGGAAGGGAATTTTTTAGTTGATGATAAGTTCATCGGCTCGTGGGCTCGAACCACGGAAGACTAGAACTCAAGACTACCGCGGTGACGCGCTTTAAACCACACGGCCATCAAGGGAGGATGGAACGAACCTGGGTATTAAAGGACAATCACGTCAAGAAGGTCACGCGCGAACGATTATATCCAGGATAACAGCCAAGAAACGTGGGTTCCCATGAGATCGAGTCGTCTCTCTCTCTCTCTCTCTCATCTCTCTCTCTCTCTCTTTTGTGGTAAGGCGAAGTTTCTGCAACTATTCTGTTTTTTCAATCAAGTATATGATGTAAGAAATCAAACTACGGTATAAGACAGCAGATAATCCCAAATTGCCGCAAAACAGAACTTATATATTAAAGAGGTATGAAAGCTTCTGTGGATTATATATATATATGATATATATATATGATATATATATATAATATATATATATATATATATATATATATAATATATATATATATTAGTTACGAAGTGCCAAATATCTGGTTACCATTTATCAATTATTACCTCACCAAAAGCCAGACACTGAAACCCTCTAACACGTTTAAACGACTGAATACTCTAAAGGCAACAGTGATCCTTAACACTTGCCAGTATTGCAGAAAATCAGACTAAGTTCATCAAAAACAGGTGTGAGGTAATCTTGTAAGTAATTAAATTAATCAAAGGGCATCACTCCATCAACAACTTTAAAAGTAAAATAAGTATTTCCCTGATCTCAGAAGTCTAAGTACTCTCCTGGTTCTAAGGTCACTTCAAGTAAATTGAAGGAAAGCAAATCAATTACCACTCTATGTTTCTACCTATCATCAATATAATCATAATCATATATACTGGTATAAAAATAAATTACACTTATAAAAATTTATATACAAAAATTTATTATCAAATTCAAAATATATAAGTGAAACTTCACAATATCAGGGAAAATTACTGTTACTTGAAAACAAAGTAAAGTTTAATTAATTCTTGAATCAAATTAAGTAAAATTAAATCAAAATTAATTTATCACAAAATTCAAGAAAATTAATTCAATCAAAAATCAAAAGTGTTGGGCAATAATTGAATTGAAAATTTGAAATTAATTCACAAGTACTAAACAACAATAAATCTTGAAAAGAATTCTAAGTAAATGCAAATTAATTCACAAGTATTGATTTAATTAAATGTGCAATGATAAAGCAATGAAAATAACTAAGTCAATTAAATTGTGAATGCAAATGAAAAAATATAAAATAAAAAGACACACTTCAATAAGAAAATGAAATAGTGCACAAACAATGGAACAAACACAAAATACAAAAAAATCAGTAATGTGTAAGTGTAAATCTTTTTCACTCAAAACACTTACCAACAGTTTTTACCAAACCTTCATAACCACCTGTTATTAGTTAACCACTGTTCCTAACAATTATTAGTTAACCACACTCCCTTATCCATTATTAGTTTAAACACAATTCCTACTCCGTTATTAGTTGCATTACTAATAAAATATAACACACTTTACCTTTTTGGTATACAACTTCTTTTTTCTCTCTTGCTGCAGCTTGTCTATCACACTTTCACAAAAACCAGGCGCCGTTACAAATCATGTTGTTCAGATTCCACAAAAGAAACTAAATAACACTAAATAAACTCTAAGAAATATCAAACATGAAATTCTAAGTTTACGAGTGACCAATTTACATTACGTTAATATAATCTCAATGATGTCAAGTGAGAGAGAGAGAGAGAGAGAGAGAGAGAGAGAGAGAGAGAGATCTAACCGCCTCGAGGTTCTATGATCTATAAAATCTTCTTCCCTGCAGAAAAACTGGACAGGGTAGATGATACAAAACGTTCTTGTCACGAATGCTTCCAGTAGCTTTGAAATCTGACGCAATCTTCATAAAGAAATGTGCAATATGCACGTGGTTTTGATCAAAGATATACGCGTACGAGTCCAGTCTGTTAAAAAAAAGAAAGACGTACTCTACTCGATCGAAACGGAGGCTGAGCGACAATTAAGATTGACATGTTTTGATGACAATGCAAGACTCAATTCTCTCGCTATCACATGCGTTGACAGATTTAGGAAAGCAAACGGATCTCGCAGACCCTCTAATCTTACAATGTTGACATAAAAGTTAAACATTCATAGCTTCGAACGGACAAAGAGAAAATCTTTCTCTTTTTACGTTATACATATATTCTTTTACAACATGTATTGCGAAAATCTGAACACACATTTTAAAAACATCCTATTCTAAGGCTATCTAGAATCTGAAAAAATGTTACACAATCTTACATGACATTTCAAAGAGGGTAAAACATGCATTTTGAAAGTAGCAATATATAATAATATATAATAATATATATATATATATAATATATATATATATATATATATATATATATATATATATATATATATATATATATATACATATGTATAAAACATCCAATATTTAAATAAACATCTTCATATTCGCTGTCATACCACAGAAACTTTCACACCTTTCTAATAAAACCACCAATACAGAGAGAGAGAGAGAGAGAGAGAGAGAGAGAGAGAGAGAGAGAGAGAGAGAGATGACAGGACGATAAGAAATGTAGCTGAAGGATTGCTCGGGACGTCACGACTTCGCTGTGGGACAGAAGAAGGTGATTATTTCTAACCGAAAAAAATTATTTCACAGCAGGTTTTCCTAAATGCTACTACGGATCTACAACTTTATTTGCTCCCTCAGCATATTATGAAATGGCTTGTCCGTTTTTCATTGGCAGATAGGAAGGAAAGGAAATGTTTCCATTTATATAACTCCAGTTTCCGTATTTTCGCTAAAAAAAAAATATATATATATCAAGCTTTAATATAAATCCGTCGAAATAAAGTAAATTTGGTGTTCGCGTCTCGAGGTGGCATTTATATTAATTAATACAGACAGCGGAGAAAGTTAATACTTGCAACCGTCGTTAACACTCTCATGAATAAATGAAATTTATCCTTTTTTATTTTATTTGAATATTCGAAGATATTCTCTTTTTCGTCGTGTCCCTTGTGGCGCATTTCTTCATGTGTACTGAATAATATAACTCGTCTGTTGAAGGGCTATTTATAACTACACCCTGAATCTTTGTCACCGACTTTTTCTGTGTGTGTGATTTTTTTTTTTCACTACCAATTATTGTTCCAACAAATATTTTTAATGTTATGTGACATGAAATAATGGTAATATATCCCCGTTATTACATGCCACGTAAAATAATATATATATATATATATATATATATATATATATATATATATATATATATATATATAATACATATATATATATATATATATATATATATATATAGATATATATATATATATATACATAGTATATATCTATATATATATATATATATATATATATATATATATATATATATATATATATATATAGTATATATATATATATATATATAGTATATATCTATATATATATATATATATATATATATATATATATATATATATATATATATATATACATACACACACACACACACACACACATATATATATATATATATATATATATATATATATATATATATATATATATATATATATATATATAATATATGTATATATATATATATAATGATTATGATTCATGTTTTCTTATAATCAAATTAACATTTAAGATAAAGAGGTCTGCTATTCATAAAATTAAATTGGGTTATATTTTAGCAGCTGTAAAAACAATCGCATTTGACGTATCTGTCTTTCAAGATTTTGCCGATTTTATATATCTAAACTGGGTGTATTGTATTTGTATAGTCCATGTATATGTTCCTGGGCTGAAATAAAGGACGTTGCTCTTATTATTATTATTATTATTATTATTATTATTATTATTATTATTATTGGAAAGTTAAGTCTACATGATTCTCCTCACTCAATACAGAATTCATCGTTACAGCGAAATATTATTAGTTATTATTATTATTGATTATTATTATTATTATTATTATTATTATTATTATTATTATTATTATTATTATTATTATTATTATTTGATTTCTGGTTTAAAATGTATGAAATGATAGCCCATTGCTCACTATATTCGTTTAAATAACCTGTACAAAACAAACCTTCGGCGCAATAATGATTTCCAGCTTATCACAGTTTTATTATATACATTTAAATAATAATAATAATATAATATAATAATAATAATAATAATAATAATAATAATAATAATAATAATAATAATAATAATAATAATATTTCAATGTAACGATGAATTACAAACTGGAAAGCACCAGGTCCCGATGAAGTCCATGGATACTGGCTCAAAAACTTCAAGGCCCTACACCCACGAATAGCAGAACAACTCCAGCTTTGTATATCAAATCACCATGCACCCAAATGGATGACCACAGGAAGAACATTCTTAGCACAAAAAGACAAGAGTAAGGGAAATATAGCCAGTAACTACAGGCCTATCACCTGCCTACCAAAAATGTGGAAGAAAGTTACTAACAGGTATTATCAGTGAAAGGCTATACAATTACCTAGAGGAGACAAACACCATCCCCACCAACAGAAAGGCTGCAGAAGGAAGTGTAGGGGCACAAAAGAGCAGCTCCTGATAGACAAAATGGTAATGAAGAACAGTAGGAGAAGGAAAACCAACCTAAGCATGGCATGGATGAGACTATAAGAAAGCCTTCGACATGATACCACACACATGGCTAATAGAATGCCTGAAAATATATGGGGCAGAGGAAAACACCATCAGCTTCCTCAAAAATACAATGCGCAACTTGAATACAATACTTACAAGCTCTGGAATAAGACTAGCAGAGGTTAATATCAGGAGAGGGATCTTCCAGGGCGACTCACTGTCCCAACTACTCTTCGTAGTAGCCATGATTCCCATGACAAAAGTACTACAGAAGATGGATGCCGGGTACCAACTCAAGAAAAGAGGCAACAGAATCAACCATCTGATGTTCACGGACGACATCAAGCTGTATGGGAAGAGCATCAAGGAAATAGAAACCCTAATCCAGACTGTAAGGATTGTATCTGGGGACATCAGGATGGAGTTTGGAATAAGAAAAAATGCGCCTAAGTCAACATACAAAAAGACAAAGTAACGAGAACTGAAGGGATAAAGCTACCGAGAGCAAACATCAAAACACATAGAGGAGACAGGATACAAATATCTGGGAATAATGGAAGGAGGGGATATAAAACACTAAGAGATGAAGGACACGATCAGGAAAGAATATGTGTAGAGACTCAAGGCGATACTCAAGTCAAAACTCAACGCCGGAAATATGATAAAAGAAACCATAAACACATGAGCAGTGCCAGTAATCAGATACAGAGCGGGGGAATAGTGGAATGGACGAAGGCAGAACTCCGCAGCATAGATCAGAAACCAGGAACATATGACAATACACAAAGCACTACACCCAGGAGCAAATACGGACAGACTATACATAACACGAAAGGAAGGAGGGAGAGGACTACTAAGTATAGAGGACTGCATCAACATCGAGAATAGAGCACTGGGGCAATATCTGAAAACCAGTGAAGACGAGTGGCTAAAGAGTGCATGGGAAGAAGGACTAATAAAAGTAGACGAAGACCACAAATATACAGAGACAGGAGAATGACAGACAGAACAGAGGACTGGCACAACAAACCAATGCACGGACAATACATGAGACAGACTAAAGAACTAGCCAGCGATGACACATGGCAATGGCTACAGAGGGGAGAGCTAAAGAAGGAAACTGAAGGAATGATAACAGCAGCACAAGATCAGGCCCTAAGAACCAGATATGTTCAAAGAACAATAGACGGAAATAACATCTCTTCCCATATGTTAGGAAGTGCAATATGAAAAATGAAACCATAAAACCCATAGCAAAGCGAATGCCCGGCACTTGCACAGAACCAGTACAAAAAGAGGCATGATTCAGTGGCAAAAGCCTCCACTGGAGCCTGTGCAAGAAACATCAGCTACCTTGCAGTAATAAGTGGTACCAGCACCAACCTGAGGGAGTGATAGAAAACGATAAGGCAAAGATCCTCTGGGGACATGGTATAAGAAACAGATAGGGTGATACGTGCAAACAGACCAGACGTGACGTTGATTGACAAAGTCAAGAAGAAAGTATCACTCATTGATGTCGCAATACCATGGGACACCAGAGTTGAAGAGAAAGAGAGGGAAAAAATGGATAAGTATCAAGATCTGAAAATAGAAATAAGAAGGATATGGGATATGCCTGCCTGTGGAAATCGTACCCATAATCATAGGAGCACTAGGCACGATCCCAAGATCCTTGAAAAGGAATCTAGAAAAACTAGACGCTGAAGTAGCTCCAGGACTCATGCAGAAGAGTGTGATCCTAGAAAACGGCACACATAGTAAGAAAAGTGATGGACTCCTAAGGAGGCAGGATGCAACCCGGAACCCCACACTATAATTATTATTATTATTATTATTATATTATTATTATTATTATTATTATTATTATTGGTCTATCACAGTCCTCCAATTCGACTGGCTAGTATTTATAGTTTGGGGTTCCGGGTTGCATCCTGCTTCCATTAGGAGCTCATCACTTTTCTTATTATGTGTGCTGTTTATAGGAGCACACATTTCTGCATGAGTCCTGGCGCTAC
>NC_087201.1:16558319-16568319 GCF_015104395.2 Macrobrachium nipponense
GAGTTATTTGCAAACGGAGTTTTACCAATCCTATCAGGACATAATAGGACATTCACTTTCTTGTTTTGCTACCAGATTCATTCTTCTGCTGAAATTCCCCATTCACAACCTCAAATAACCATGCATAATAACTTTGGAGGAAATTATAGTTCATAATATTGTCTACAGATCTGCAACACAAAAGTTGTTCATTATGTCCAATGTATAGAATCCAATTCCTTTTCAAGGTTATCATATAATATTCTGTATCTATGAGGATTAAAGAAATACCTTTTTCATAAACATATTATCTAGCACTCTCATTACTTTTACAGAAGCTGATTGCTGGACTAAACATTTAGAATTGTGAATAATGTCAATAGTCCTGACTGTGTGTGAGCATGCTGATAGTTGGGTAACTGGGTCTGCCAGGCCTTGGCTGAGGTAGTGTCATATCCTCAAGATGCTCATTTTTCAGTTAGTTGGACTGATGAGAGAAGCGGGAGAAGTGACAGATATAGATGAAAGTTTGATAGACAAGTTATGTGATAGTAAATGAGGTGAAGAATGACTACATATATAAGATTATGTCCTCTCCAATGATGGGAAAAGAGCTATGAGGTCGGAGACAAATGTTGTGGAGTAGAGGGTTCGAAGAGTAAGAGGTGAAAAGGTATATAGAAACTTCTGATCCAACTCACCCCAATCGAAATGAAGCTTAGCGATTGACGGTGAATGAAATGGAGGAAGCGTAGGAAAATAAGGCCTAGGTATGTTCTTAGAGCACCTCAGGTGAAAACATTGACCTGAGATGCATTTTTCATGGTAAGAAAATAAATAGGAAATACTTTTTGGAGGATGCTAGGAGGAAGCAAAGGGAAATGAGAAAAGTACTTGGTTGAATAGGTGGAAGAATTAGTGTCGAGACGTCAAGGAAATATCTATTAATAAGTAAAAAATGCGCCGAAGTTTCATCGGCGCAATCGAGCTTTCTGTACAACATATAAGGTTGCATAAAACCAAAATTTAAAGAGTATCTTATGACCGGCCAGTGGCTCAGTTGCTCCCCAGATGCGGTCAAATTAAGGTGCGTCGCACGCCTCCAGAAAGCGCTGCCAGACGCACGAGCCACGACTAACCTTAACCTTAAACAACATCAAAACTACTGAAACTAGAAGGTTACAATTAGGTATGTTTGATGATTGGAGGGTGGATGATAAACATACTAATTTTGCAGCCCTCTAGCCTTAGTAGTTTTTAAGTTTTTAGAACCTGAGGACGACAGACAGACAAAGCCATCACATTAGTTTTCATTTACAGAAAACTAGAAAGTAATAATAGCGATACTTCTGCTGGGGTTAACATTTTCAGTGGAAGAAGTAATGCGTGGGACCTATTGTACTTCAAATCATATTTGAACTGCTTTGTACGGAAACTTATTGCTATCAAAAAGAAACTCACTCTTGGTATTGCATTTCTTTCAGTTTTAATTACAAGTAAGATTGATATTGAGTATACCATTTTAAGTCGATAATTTCAATGAAAACCTACAGCTTTTATATTACACGGTAAAAATGAATATATGTCGGATTGGAGTCCTGAGCTCAGACGCAATAAAAATTGGAAGGTGTTATTCTTTTTATTTTTACAAGTCTAGGTTTTGAAAACAAAAAATAGAAAAATAGAAAAATATAACAACTGTTGCGTTTTCTCAGCTGGGTATTTCACCATACAATAGTTGATTGTTTACTTTCTTGTAGATCTCATTCATTAGTGAATGGTATAAGGGTGCTTGAAAATACAAGACATGACCTACAACTTTTTACAGAAAGATCGAAACCATCGAGATATTCTATTATTTTTTTTCTTTATTTCATTATTATTATTATTATTATTATTATTATTATTATTATTATTATTATTATTATTATTATTATTATTATTATTATTATTATTATTATTATTATCATTATTTTTATTTTTTTTTGCTTTTTTGCTACATGATTCTGCATCTTCGTTGCAGTACTCATCCTTCGTTTAACTTTTAACTTTCAATATGATAAAGCAGTTTTCTACCTTAACATTTCAAGCTCACTCATGTTTTTCTGAGTGATTAGCTATACTGAAGAAACTTCTAAAGAATATCTGTTAATTTTCGGTTATTCAGAGAGTAAGCCTACAAAACTACTTTGTTGTTGCTATTGTTGTTCTTGTTCTTGTTGGGGAGAGTAGGAAAGCCCTATGGAAAAGCCTAAAAAGATCTGAAAAAAGGTGTTTTGCGTTGAGTTAAAGATACAGGAATTTTAGAATAAGATATTTATGATTTATTTAATAGAATGAAAAAGTAAAATATATATAATGTGAATGTTATGCGTTACAGAAAATAGATTTCTAATAAAATATAGCGTATTTATTTTAATTTTCGTTAATGAAACAACGCACTATTTGACCTTTGATCTTAGCATGAGCCACGAGTAAGTTAGAGGTCGAATCAAGCCTTCTTTCACAACACTTTTTTCAGTCTGTTCTATTCCGAAATCACTTGTTAGTTATTTTCGTGAATGTTTCAGCATTCTTGGTTTATTTTTCCTCTTACTTCCCTTTCATTTTCGTTTCCTGACAAAGCGAAATCAATCTAAGCAACTGTATTAAAAAAACAAAAAATGATCTTTGAATGGGACCTCTTATCTCGGAAAAGAAAATATCATTACTGAAATTAGAAAGTTCCTCACTTGACGAGTGAGTTGATGGTTGCCTATCGATTTGGTAGTCGCCAGTTCGGTCCCTGCTCTTGCAACGAGGAACCAGTGGAATTTATTTCTGGTGATTAGAAATTTATTTCTCGATATAATTTGGTTCGGTTCCCACAATAAGCTGTTGGTCCCGTTGCTAAGTAACTAATTGGTTCCTAGCCACGTAAACACATCTGATCCTTTGGGCCAGCCCTAGGAGAGCTGATAATCAGCTCAGTGGTCTGGTTAAACTAAGATATTCTTAACTGAATTTAGAATAAAAATAACAATGAAAAGTAGCGTTTATCTTTCCTCATTTTCTGTCGAAGTAATTCGACATGAAACTGAATTCGTTATTGACCTAAAATTGGGCAATATATATGGATAATCTATTTGTGTGTGTGTGTGTGTGTGCATGGGTGTGTTGGGGCTTTTGTATATATGTGTACTTCGGAAATTGAGAGATTACGGAAATTAAACTTTTGTGGTGATATATCTGGATCAAACAATAAATTAAAGGAATTTGCTTTCGATCACATCAAACGAGTGTTCGGCCATATTCAAATCGCCACATACAAGCACTGCCTTCTATAATGTGAAAAAAAAAAACTAAGAGTGCTCGTGATTAATACAGCGAATAATTCAGTGAGGAAAATGTAGTATCTGGAAACTCAAATTTCCCTGACAAAAGGAGGCTCTTTCTTACGAAAAAACATACATGAACTTCTGGACAACTTAGTTTACATTACAGGTTTAAAGATTCTTGGTATTTAGCTGATATTTCTATTAATATCATATTTCTATTTTCTGGAAAGGGTTCAATTTCCAAATCTCAGGGTTCCTCGTTGGACGAGTGGATTTCGTGCTCGGCTACCAATCCGGTGGTCCGAAGTTCGATTCTTGGCTCGGCCAACGCGGAACCAGAGGAATTTATTTCTGGTGATAGAACTTCATTTCTCGATATACTGTGGTTCGAATCCCACAGTAAGCTGTAGGTCCCGTTGCTAGGTAACCAATTGGTTTCTAGTCACGTAAAACAAAAAATATCTAATCCTTCGGGCCAGCCCTAGGGAGCTGTTACTCAGCTCAGTGGTCTGGTAAAACTAAAATATACATAACTTTTTCCAGAGTTCAGGGAGAGTCTCTCTCTCTCTCTCTCTCTGCAAATCTTTCTCTCTCTCAGTCATTATTTCTCTCTTTCAAGGGAATCCGTTTCTCTCTCTCTCTCTCTCTCTAATTATGGACTTGCCACGTTTTGATTTACATTTAGATTAGATTTCTATTTTCCATAATTAATACTGTTTATCTTTTTTTTAGCAAATGAATTTCATGGCTGATGTCATTGTAGGTGGATATATATATAAAGAATTATTTCAATATACGGAAAAATGTAAGTTTCTGGTATGAATTCTTTATCGAGAGAGAGAGAGAGAGAGAGAGAGAGAGAGAGAGGTCCCCTCTCCTTGTGGATTTGATATCACAACCCTCACGGTTCCAGGACGAGTACACTAAAAGTCACTCGAGAAGAACCTTAAGGAGTCGCATAACAAGAAGTCCACTCGCTTATGAAATCTGATGACTTCAATATTGAGACAAGTGGAAGGAACGCATAACAAATTCGATCTGTTGTCAGGAGAGGAGGTGATCTCAACAAAAATGTTTAAGCCATTCTTGGAATGATCAGAGGCCAGGAGAGAAGAGAAAAGGAAAAGACAAGTGCATTAGGAGTGAGGTACTTTAGTAGGAATGCTGACGTTATGTAATGTTTGGGAAAGACAAGATGTAGTCTTTTTGAATAATAATAGATTTTTTCTCTCGCTTAGGGGAAATCATACCCCGGTTAAGCTCTTAGGATAAAGAATGAAAAGTTGGAGTTAAGATTATGCATGTTGGAACTATTATTTATTTATATATATATATATATATATATATATATATATATATATATATATAGTATATATTATATATATATATATATATATATATATATATATATATATATGTATATATATATATATATATATATATATATATATATATATATATATATGTAATGAATACATTGAAAAAAACAGATAATTATATATCTGTAAATAGAATCCATGACCTGAGGGGTCATTGGCGAATTAGGAGCGTCCTACGTGACCAAGACAAATCTAGATCACGCTATGCAATGCCTGCAGTAGCCTGGTTTAAGTTTGTTTGAAAACATCATCGTTTTGCAGCTTTGTCAACTATTCATAACACCTTCCATGAGAAGCGGTTGACCTGTTAACCTGCGCCGGAAACTTGTAACTTCCGAGCCGGCGGACTACGTATGTTTTTTATGTGAATCGCTGAGATAGCTAATGTATCGCTATCAACGTGATGCTCTAACAATTCAGTTCATTTCTAGTGATCAAACGGAACGGTCTCACGACCGAACTGTCTCTCTTGTTATGGAGTTCAGAAATAAAGTTGTTTTACTGTTATCAACTTATCCGTTTGAATCATCTCCTTTACTCTAAGAAGAACCACTCTACTAAGATACCACATAGGAGAGGAGAGAGAAAAGGAACCAGTAATGCTTACGAACGACAGTCGTAAGAAAAGACAACCAGTCTTTCGCAAAAGCGAAACGAACAACACATATATATATATATATATATATATATATATATATATATATATATATATATATGTGTGTGTGTGTGTGTGTGTGTGTGTATAGTATGTGTATTTAGCAGCCGATGAACGCCATAGCCTATACCATCAAAATAACTGGGATTTGCTTAAGTGCTACTCAGCACCTACATTGATATCAGCCGTGGAATTCATTGTCTGTTAAAAAGAGATAAACAATATCAGTTATGGAAAATAGAAATATGAGTAGTCTAATGCCAATAAAAACGTGACAACTCCATAATAGCAATCAATCTCTTTACATGAAGAGAAAACATGAATAGAAAACTTCAAATGCATGTCCCTTTCACTTATGCTCTAAATTAAAAATGAAAGCTTTACATATCTGGCCGAGGTGACATCTCTGCAACTGTTAGATCGCTGGAAAATTCGTACCCTTAGTTGTGTGGCAGTTCACCACTACAGTGATTCAGCAACCTGTATACTTGATATATCACCTTCACCAGAGATAGTGAGAGAGAGCAGCAAATGGATGCAATTACGAGAGAGAGAGGGAGAGTTTATTGGTTTCATACAGAGATTTCCCAGGCAGCGCCGGGTTAGTCAACTATTGTATGTATATATACATCATCATACATACATACATACATACATACATACATATATATATATATATATATATATATATATATATATGTGTGTGTGTGTGTGTGTGTGTGTGTGTGTGTGTATGTGTGTATGTGCGTGTGTACATTCTCCCACTGCTATTCGTCCATATTTTTTATCGAAAGTACTTTTTTTTATTAGGTTTCCGTAACCTGTCCCCTCTTCCTTATTTGATCTAAGCACAAAATAATTTTGACTTTGCCTTGTTCTTTGAAACAAAACTGTATTCCTGATTTTTTCAAACTTGTTCTTCAATCATTCATGTGTGAGCTCATTGATAAATAGATAAAATTAATAAACGCCCTTTCAATTTTGATGAAAGTCAGGTATTGTATTCATATTCATTGAAGTGGGTGGGTGGGTGAAGGAACATACTCTAGCTTGTCGGTGAACACTGAAGAATTCAAGGTTTCATATAAAACGTGTTTATATAAACGAGAAAGGACGATGCATTCTGACTGTATCCTGTCAACCACCATTTGGTAGTTTAGGCGACACCAAGCAGTTGAGCCGTTAACGGCAAAGAAGAGGACCAATACGCGAAGCGATCCAAATAAAGCAGGCTGGAAATGTTTCTTGAAGGCTCCGATAGTTGGCAGCACATTGCAGTATCATTTAAATTTGGGCAACTGCATTTTTAAGACAGGGGAGGACGGGTGCTGAATTTACGTTCAAACTGTAATTACTTGATAGTTACTTCAGATGTACTTAGAGTAATAAATAATTGTTATCAATTATGCAGATCATCGTATTCATAAAACTGAAAGTTTCCTACACGTAATAGTAGATCGTAATTCCATGTTGACTATCATTTCAACCCTCGAAGATAATGGTTTTATCCGCTCAACGTGTAACCTGTCGTTTAGGGTCCTTAGCAAGGACTACTATAAGGAGAGCGTTGTGTAGCCACTTCACTCTGACAATAGATGGAGCAAACGTGCTTGTACAATGGAGGGTGTGGTGGGGATTTGTGGAGGGGGTTGGGACTGTGGGTGTAAAAAAACTGTCTTTAGATGAATATTTGTTGCGGTGGATTGCTTAAGCTAATTATTTTTGTATTATGCAGAAGCTCGTACCTATGACCTATCATCATGGTTCAAATTTGTGAATTAAGAGAGAGAGAGAGAGAGAGAGAGAGAGAATTCGTTGCCTTCATCAACGACGCTTGAGGGAGTCATTGAATCATAATATGCATCCAGATGACACGACATACGATTCCAAGATTATTATTGTTTTACTCTTCATTAAATTTCGTCTACTCAGAATTCTCATTACTGCTTCTTTTGTGCCTCAATTCACCCTCTATTTATTTGAACCCTTTGTCAAAAACCCTCATTCTTTCAAAGCTCGAAGCTTCTGTTGCAAAGGAGCGTCAGCCACTACTTTTCATTTATCCTTCTGTTTAATCCCCTTGTAATTATTCCTCCAGGCGAAAAAAAAATCCTGCATTTGCTTTGTGCTTTCCGGATTACATTTTATTTGACGGGCACCCAAAGCAATGTCACGGGAACCTCCTTACTTTTTTAAAGGAAATTCTCACTTCCAGTCTCCCTTTTCGTATGCTTCTCTCTTCTCTCAATTTATCTGTTTCTTCCTAAATATCTTCTTCCTCAGATGTTCAATCTTCTCAATGTGCAGTCTACTTCCATCGTTTTAGTGAACTGCATACTCTTCATATAATTACATGAAGAGGAATTCTCCACAAAATCAACCAAAATCATCAGAAATTATTGGGAATGTTTTTATTTTAATTTTATCGTAGATAACTGCAGTAAAATGGTTTGCCGAAAGTATGTCACTGAAAGCTTCTATTCGTGAAATTTGGCGTTTACGGGAAAAACAACATTCTCACTTTCATACATTCACTACTTTAGTTATCCTGACATTTCTATCAAGATAGGCGTAGCCAGCAACCTATTTTTAAGATCCTTACGAATTTGTTCCCCAGATTTCTTGGAAAAGGAATTTGAAAACTAATTCGTAAGCAGCTTTCGTCTTTAAAGTATCTTGCCCATATAATTGAAAAAAGCTATACATAAAGCAAACGTAATTTTCTACCAATCTCGTCAAGACAAGACCAGAGACACCCAACAATAGAATAAAAATGAAAATCCCTCACCTGGACAGGATTAAGTCAGTGACCCAGACCCTCAGAAAATCTAACCCTTTTGCCTTCACCTACCCAATTACATTAGCCAAATCCCTGATTAACGCTCAACAAAAGAAATCTCCCAAGGACACCGGAGTATACAAAATCCCATGCCTGGTCTGTCACCAGTCTTACATCGATTTTTAAGGCAATTCACTTCCCCAGAGGTTAATACAACATAAACGATCATTTAGGTATGGTCAACAGAGCTCAGCTATTTTTAACCATATAAATAACCATAACCACAGAATAAACTGGAATTTCTCACATATAATTTATAGCAGCAGATGTCGTTACAAAAGCCAAATGATAGAGTCAGCCTTGATTAAACAAAGACAGGTATGAACATCTAAAAGGGTGCCAGGGATTCAGATACATTTGATAAAATCTTCCTTCAAACAACGCTTAAGATTAAAGAAGAATTATTATCTACGGGGGTGACTTAAAAGACGTGCTACCTAAGGATGGATCTCATTATAAATATCGCCTTTTTTTGTAACTTTCTCATTCATTACCTACCTGAAGAGAGAGACCGCAGTCAGGGAGAAATTTTTTTATTTCCCTTTCAACTTTAAATTTGATGCAAGGCACTAATATGTTTAATTGTGAAAGGAATTTGTTGAAATTGTCCCACCTATTATCCCAAAATGTTAGAATATCATCTACATATCACATTCACTACATGTTTTTGGGGCTTATTGCATTTATTACTAGAGTTTCAAAGTATTCCATGTATAGAATGGCTAAAACAGTACTTAAAGGGCTATCCATGCTACATCCGAATTTTTGCTTATTGAATGATTCCCCGAATGAAAATACGTTCTTAGATACACATAATTCAACTAACTTTATTATTTTGTCAAAAGACAGTAGGAAATGGTCTTGATAGGAGGCTAATTATTCCCTCAAAAACTGTAGAACGTCCTGTACTGGTACATTATGTTGAGGTGTACATGTGCTTCTCTGAATTTATGACAAAATTCTTTGGAATGTTTTATGCGACTGGGAGAAAAAGTGTCTAAGAAAGGAGAAAGGAGGCCCGCGAACCATTTAGAAATTTTGTAATGAAAGCTCCAGCACACATGAGAAGATGGGTCTAAATGGAATATTGTCTTTGTGAGTTTTGGAAAGGCCATAGCAGAAAGGTAGTTTGGGGTTAATGACTTTAAATTTCTCCAATACCTCAATGCTCTTTTTGTCTTGGCCAATTAATCTTAATTTCCTGAAAATAATTCGTGGGGACCTTTTGGAGGGGAATTTTCGTCAATTTGTCAAAAGTGTTTGTGTCGCTAAGGAGTTGGGTGATTTTGTCGAGGTAGAAGTCTTTGTCCATGATTACGATTTTGCTGTTTTTGTGGGATCTACTTATTACAACATCTAACCTTCTTAGCGAGCGGATGGCAATCATAAATTCTACGGGGGGACAGGATATTTCTTATCCCATTTGATATGTCGGATAAGCCCCTTTGTAATCTTTCATAATAATTCAGTGTTTGAATGAATATTTTGTCATTTGCAAGCCTGCATCCCATTATCATTATAATAGATCGGAAATATCCAATCTTATTAATGTATAATCTTTATCGACCGCGGTTAAGAAACCGGGAATAAAATAGGTAATGGCATAATTAAGACCCCTGATGTTCAACGCCAAGCGGACCGTCTACACGGAAGCTTCCGTGCTGAGCCTCAGTACCAAAAGAACCATAAGAAACATGACTACTGCTTACGAGTACGAAGCCATTAAAGGTGCCACTTGCAGCTGGAACTCTTCCGAAGAAGGAGCTCGAATGGAGAGGTTACACTACGCGACGCTTCGAAAAGCATTCACGAATTCTTTCTTGAATAGTAA
>NC_087201.1:16573319-16593575 GCF_015104395.2 Macrobrachium nipponense
TCTCTCTCTCCCCCTTCCTTCTCCCTAACACCCCTTCTACTTTTTCTTTCGTTTCTCCTCTCCCCTTTCACTATTCCTCTTTCCTTTTCCTGTTAAGATAGTTGATTCAGTTACAATGCCTAATATTTTTGGCATTTTATATTTCACCCCATTCCTATTGACATCAGAAACTATGGATTAGACACTGATATCTGTCATTTTTGACATTTTATTTTTACCCCTTCTCACTGGGTCCCCTTCCTATCAGGACAGAACTTGGACTTGAATGCATTGGGAGTGTCATTAGTCATCCCAGCGAGAACTATGGATTAGACACAAATATCTGTCGTTTATGGTTATTTTTACTTGTCACCCCCTTCCCACAGTATTCTTTTCCAGATAGTAAGTTGATGAAGTATACCAAGTTTGGTTGAAATTGCTCAATGCATTTTCAGAGTTTGTGCTGGAACATACACACACACATATATCCGTACATCCTTTTATACATATACATATGTGTGTGTATGTGTGCCACTACAAAGCCTGAAATCAGACATCAACTTGCTTTACATTCAAATATTCTTCCATGTGGGTCTCAGGCTCTGTAGTGACAAGCCTATCCGAACAGTGGGAAGTATTCTGTATGTTAAGAGGGCATTGTACTTAATACAGTTACACATGTATCAAGTAATATATGTATATACATACATATATGTGTGTGTGTATTTGTTTACAAAAACCTAAGTGTAAATACATATGCCCATAAACTACTTTGTTTACTGCCGAAATTTCATATCTAAATAGAATTCTCTTTTCATTCCTGCGCTGCGGGGGATGTATTCCCACTAGCATGCTATCAAAGAAGATACTATCACGAGTACCCAAACCGTAGAAGCGCATTGTGCTTCAGAAATGCTTGTCTCGGAAGGATAAAATGCAGAGGCGATACCATCGCGAACTGATATTTGTCAGCTCAATCAGCCACGGGGCTAATTCATTCCAGGGGAATGAAAGAGGACATGAAAGAGGAGGCACTAAATACGGCTGTTTTTCTTATTTCTCCACACTATTCTCTTCGTTTTTGTCTCGTTTTCTCGTTATTTTCTTCAATTCTGTATAAAGGTTTTCCTGAGTGTTCGTCACGGCAATTTGCTTTGAACGAATCAAAGCGCAGTATCTGCAGAGCAAAAGGTTTTATCTCTTGAATGATTTGTCATACCTGAATCTCCAAAACATATCTCACTGTTCGATAGAGTACGCAACGCACTTCCTCTTACAGACTTCGGCATAAGTATTAATGTAACTGCCATAGCTAAGTGACAGCTACGCGTTAGCAACATAATTATCTTTAGCATCTGACGTGCAATTTTCGTTAAGGGATACAACACCCTCAGAGCGGCTTCCACTGACCAACCTGGTGCTGCTGGGTTGCCAAATGCCACTATCGTCTTATTTAGACGAGCAACTATCTCTATTCCATTTCAAAAAAAAAGCAAAGGTTAGATTTTGGCCTTTGAAAATAGATAACGATTTACTGTTCTTGAGATGTCGTAGTAGATTTTGGGTGAATAAAAAAGATAACGAAAGCAAGAAATTCATTCGGTTCAAGAACATAATGGAAAATTATGCATTTATAAAAAAAGAAAATAAAAAAGTCATAGTGTTGCATTACGAATAAGCCTAGCGAGCACAGACAGACAGACGCACAGTGAAAGTATAATACAGAAAAAAAAAAAGCAAAATTACAGTGAATGATAATGAAAATAAACGAAAATAACAAAACGAAGCAGACAAGTAGTCAATAAATGAGAATAAAGCGCAAAGGGTGAAAATAACGAAAGAGAAGCAATGATAAATAAGACATGAGAGCAAATGGAGCTAATTACCTCACCACCCAGAAGTCGGTAGATGTTCATCGATGAGTAATGAGTCAGCAATGAGTGGCGGACTGAGACCGACCCGTTAATACTATACCGGTTCGGGTGATAATCGACTAGACATGAGAGACACAGAGAGAGAGAGAGAGAGAGATGGTAGTGGGTTGGAACTAAAGGGAACGTGAGATGAGATGATAAGTGTAATGGAGAGAGAGAGAAGGAAGATGAAAACGCTCTCTCTCCTCTCTTACACATAATATATATATATATATATATATATATATTAGACATACATATATATATATATCTATATATATATATATATATATATATATATATATATATATATATATATATATATATATATATAGTAAAATTGCATATGCTATATATATATATATATATATATATTGCATATGCATATGTATACATACATAAGTATGTATGTTTGTGTGAGATGGCACGTTATATGTCAGAAAGACAATGACAATTATAAAGATAAATGTCGTATAATATCAAACGCAAGGAGCAAAGGGAGGAGGAGACTGAAGAGGAGGAGAGGGAAGAAATAAGAAAAGAGAGAGAGAGAGAGAGAGAGAGAGAGAGAGAGAGAGAGAGAGAGAGAGAGAGAAATGAACATCTCGCGATTTTCCGAAGGAAAATGCAATGGGACGAAAGCGTAAGTTTCTTAATCCATAAAATTCAAGAAAAAAATAAAGTCAAGAATGCATAAGAAAAGATAAGTTGCTATTCTGTAACGTTATTTTTCCATAAGCATAAGGACCTGACGCGACCCACTTAGTGTGACCAGGGCTTGCTTCTAACCTGCATGAAATTGCAATGTAGTCTCCCCTACTATACATTACCTCGCAATATCATCTTCTCTTTGATGGCAGTTAAAGCGATTGGAAACTAGCAACCCATTCATCTGCTTTCCATTTCAACGCCTCGGGCAAAATTACTTCAGCACCTTATTTGAACATAATAGGTTGCAGGTAACTTAGAATTATCTATAGAGCTGAAAAAAAGTGGGATAGTCCCACTAATTTCTTCGAGGGAAGCTGCCCAAAGATACTTCAAGTTATGCATTTTACTCTTAACAGAGCAAAATATAACGGCTCTTTGGTAGGAGTATCTCTATAGATTCATTTCATTCACCCTCTTCATATCTTTCCATCTTTACAATAAGTTTGGGACACCCTCTTCCGGGTTGAAGAAAATGTTCTAGAGGTGATAGACGCAGATGAATTACTAGAACGTACTTAGTTCCTCGTTGAACGAATGGTTTAATAGTTTACGTGCTTGCCTACCGATTCGGTTGGCCCAAGTTCGATGAAATCAGAGGAATTTATTTCTGGTGTCTAGAAATTCATTTCTCAATATAATGTGGTTCGGATTCCACAATAAGCTGTAGGTCCCGTTGCTAGGTAACTATTGGTTCCTAGCCACGTAAAAATATCATATCCTTTGGGGCAGCCCTAGGAGAACTGTTAATCAGCTCAGTGGTCTGGTAAAACTAATATATACTTCATCAATGCTAGAACGTATTTGAACCGGATTTGACCTTATTTCGTAAGATCCTCTCAAACCGTAACATAAACGGATGGCATGGGGCTTCTTGTTAATAACATAGGGTTGCATTTAAACGTCTCTTTATTATACAAAAAAAAAATAATTTTTGCCTAACAGTGCACACACTTATCAAGGAAGGCGATCCTTATTTCCCTTTACATGTATGTGAATTATATAAGAGTGCTAAACTCTAAGGTCCCGAGGTACATTCCGAAGCGATGGTTGGTATAGACAGTGGTTCAACTGAAATAAACCCTTGGGGCAGCAGGAAGCTACGCCAACAAATAAACAGGTATATTTGGGTAGAGTTTCTCCAACAAAAACTCGACGGATAAACCTGCCCTATCAATCTGATAGAGGGCTGTACAAACCTATGGTAAATTGGTCGGTGTGCCTAAATTTCTGTTTGGTATCAGCTGTAGTACTCTGTCAAACCTTCATTTGTTCTCATAAGGAAAGAAGTTCATATACAGTGTTCAAGTGCGCGTGTACACGGTTGCTTAGTGCAACAAATTCGGAAATTAAAAAAAAAAAAAAAAAAAAAAAAAAATATATATATATATTAGGACAAATTTCTAAATGTCAGATATGTTCGTCAAGACTTAGTGCTTCAGGCCACCTGCAGCCTTATATTGTCTCTACATATTTGAAGGGAAAAAAGATTTGAAAGAAAATAGCATAATTTTGACAATGAAATGTTTATAAAAGGGAAGAGGGAAGTCAATAATGGAGGTAAATTAAAGAACGATCGTCGATGTAGCGCCTGAATAGCTCATCAGGTCACGGCCTCCCGAAAACAGCACCGTCATTGTTTTGTCTCAACGTCCCATATATCAGCCGAATGTTTGGACGCAACGGATCCAGAGCAAGAAAAAAGTAGAAAAAGAATAAAAAAGGCATGTTGAAGATGATACATCTCTAAACAAGACATTACTTTATCAATTGCATGCGATCTTTATGGACGCTTCCTAACAAACGCTAACGTGTCTTAGTATAAACAAACCTTTGTTTTTTTTGTTTTTTTTTATTTGGTTTCTAAGTCTAGGTTAGCGCATAACGCTGTCTTTTTTTTTCGCATTGTGTAACAATTAGGTGGCGGGTGATCGGACTCGAAACATCCTGAACCCCTTCTGGAGTATAATAGGACTTTCATAAAAATAGCTACCTCTCTGATTATCAAGAGCGTCTGTCCCAGAGACGTTCAATGAGACTCGTTCAGTTTCCTAGAGTCCTTCCTACCAGACTCGTCTAAAGCCGCTGGTTCTGACAGTTACTGATTGTTATATGACAATACTTGGAAGTATTTGGGATACCCTCCCCAAAAATGTAACTAAAATGAAAAAATAAAGCTCTCCAAATGTTTTACAATTATGAGAAAAATGAATATATATATATATATATATATATATATATATATATATATATATATTATATATATATTGTGCAAATTTCCACTATGTTAGTCCTCTTGAAGGTGTCCTATACATAAAGACAGAACGGGTTAGGTTTTATACCTTGTGTTTCATTTCCATGAGGTACATCTGTATATATAACCACATTCTAATATATATATTTAGGAATAGATATATATTGTTATATAGAATTACTTTCACATTCTTCACACACACACACACACACACACATATATATATATATCATATATATACATATATATATATATATATATATATATATATATATATATATATATATATATATATATATATATATATAAAGTATGAATCTCCTGTTTTGTTAACGAATCAGCATAACATCAAGATAAGAAAATCACCTGGATATTCCGAGAGTCGAATGTGAGACCTATTTATATTAATTTTTTATCTATTCACATTTTTTTATGGTAACTACATTATGGCGAATTACCCTGTCTTCAATTTTTTTTTAGATTTCTCCTCTGCGTATTGTTTCTTATCAGCGCTAAGGACGGTGTAGGTACTACAGGGTGTCCAGAAAGTCCCAGTACCATTACAAGTCCTTATTGCTCAGAATGATACTGGACTTTCTGGACACCCTGTATTGTCCTGTTCTATGGTTTTGACTGTTGATGTTGTCAATTGTCGTTTTTGTATTTGAAGCTCCAATCTTTATCAGCATCAGAAAAGTAGTACTATACCTTGATTATAATGCGACCTATTGTAATAGGAGGTGTAATCTCCATGCTCTTTTGGCAGAGGGAATTTTTATCTACAGGTAATCAGTGGCGCCAAGGACAGGTGTTTACGGATACAGGCGAACGCTCTCCTATAACCTCTGCTATACACCCCTTGATATACTATTTTCCGTTTCTATAAAACAGGTTCAGGCCATAGAACTTATCTGTTTTTTTTACCTTATCATTCAGTAACTCTACCCGAGACTGAAATATATAAACCAGACTTAAAAAGAATAATAATAAATTAAATGTTAACTTATAACTAAAAATAAATGACATAGAGATATGATCATTTTCGTCTAATTGGTAGCATTTGAGCAATATACTCGTTTTATTTTGAGTAATATAAAACATGTAAATGGATTACAAAAGCTTTTTGTTATATACTTGCCCATCTCATTGCAAAGAACTATCAGTCAAGCTCCAAATTATCAATTATTGCTTTCATATTGTTTAACAAATCATTGCCTTTTCTTCAAGATGAAATAATTTGTAAATATGGATGAGAATACACAGACAGAATTAGAATGAGCAAACTCCTACTCTGGCTTTGATACTCGGAGGGTAATGCATATAATTTTTGTCCAGATATGTCCTCTTGACTTTTGTCCAATTTGTTTCATTCAAACCCCAAGACTGAAAAGGACAGTAAAGGACAAAAAGGTTCATAATGCTATTATATATATTATATATTATATATATATATATATATATATATATATATATATATATATATATATAATATATAAATACTTATCACATCACCGTGATTCATATAAATCATTCGAGCTACAAATGTCCTTTAATATCTAATTCGCTCTACCTCGGAATTGATATATTTTCATATGTACCGAGAGGGAATTTTTTAGTTGATAATAATTTCGTCCCCCCATGGGATCGAACCACCGTCCAGTTGGACGGGGAACGAAATCAGGAACTGGACGGTGGTTCGATCCCATGGGGGGACGAAATTATTATCAACTAAAAATTCCCCCTTGGTACATATATGAAAATATATCAATTCCGAGGTAGAGCGAATTAGATATTAAAGGACATTTGTAGCTCGAATGATATATTATATATATATATATATATATATATATATATATATATATATATATATATAATATCTTACATAAAGGGGAGATAATAAATAAATTCCACTCATTTCTTTGAAGATAAGAAAAGAAAAAAAAAACATCCCTCACTGAGAGATTGCTCGCTCGCTTATACACGACCTCTGTATCCGAGTAGACATTACGCATCGCCCTGAAGAAGGTCAAACTGCATTACAGGTAACCAGATCTAATCGGAAAAATGCGAAGAAAAAAGGAATGACCTACAGGTGAACTTCCAGACCGCAGACCGGTAACTGTGTGTCAAGAAAGATGTCGGAGAGAGAGAGAGAGAGAGAGAGAGAAACAATTCGCTTGCACTTTCCTATTTCTCGCTCTCTTCTCATATACACGCCTATAAGTAGATTCACATAAAGCGTGCATCTGACGTCTAGCCCAGTCCCTTACGACGCTCCTGATTGGCTGTTGATAAGCCAGTCACACGGTTAGAACTCTCAGTCTCTCGGGAGATCACACATGCAGGATGTATGTTCCATCTCTCCTTAGGGATACGGCTTTCAAAGGTATCCCTCAGGAGAGGTGGAAGATTAAAATCCTGCCTATGTGAACTCTCGAGAAAGACTAAGGGTTTCCCACCCTGTGATTGGCTTATTAACTCAACAGCCAATCGGAGTGTCGTAAAGGACTGGGCCTAGACATCAGATGCACGGTTGATGTGAATCTACTATAGTAGTAGCAGTAAAACAGAAACAGAAATTGCTTGCCATGTAGTTTGTTTATTTCCTTCTTATTATATCAATAACAGTAAGAACAATGATAATTATGATCATCACTGTACCATCATCATTGTAGTTTGTGGGTGCACAATGCCTATAATGCTATTCTAAGGATGCAATAATAATGAAAAGGTTTAATAGCATTGTACTCATAAAATTTCTAAGAACTACTTCCTAAGACTGCTAACAATTGAGTTCAAAACATTTTTGCTTACTCGGGGAGTAAGCCTACAATATACTTTATTGTTGTTGCTGTTTTATGTCTGGGGGGGATGTGTTTGTTAGGAAAAGCTGTATGGAGGAGCCCAAAAAGTTCCGATAAAGGTGTTTTGTGTTGAGGTAAAAATCCAGGGATTTTAGGATAGGATATTTATGATTTATTTGTTTAGAATGAAAATGTAAAAAATTAATAGTGTGCATATTGAACAGTGCAGAACAATGATTCTTATAAAATATAGTGTATTTATTTTAATTTTCGTTGGTGAAACAATGCTCTATTTGACCGTAGATTCTAGCCCGCGCTCAAGTAAGGTGGAGGCCGGATCACCCTTTGCTTTTCAAAAATACTCCAAAATTCAAGGAAAAAATCCTTTCTGCTTTTCACTCGTAATTTCCCTGATGCTTTACATCTCTGTTTTTCCAAGTATTTTAATGTCAAGAACAAAGGCTGTAATCATGTATACCGTCTACGCCGACTTCCCCCCCCCCCCCCCCACCCTAACCCCCAAACACAAAAAGGCCGAGGGCAACTCCGCAGTAAGTGTTTACAAAGGACAGCTTTCTTTATTGCCGCCTCCCATTTTTACAAAAAAAAAAAAAAAATGCTGAATCATGAAAAGGGTACAGCAAGGAAGTGGTCTCTCTGCTGGCAAGATCAAATCATCTGGGGGGCAAGAAAAGAAAGTGCGGTTTTTTTTTTTTTCCATCTCAGACTACTTCGTATTGCAGCAACATAATATTTTCTAGTATAAAAAGAATGATGGATTCTTGACTATAAAGAAAATTCATCTGCATTTTATAAAATGGAACAGTTTTCATTCCAGCTTATAACGTATTTCTCTTGCGAAGAGAGATTAGCTGCTTTTAGGAATAGAAGGAAAAATATACATTCTTTACGAAGCAAAGGAAAACCTCTCGGTGAATAGTTTCCAACATTTTCCAACGGATCAACTAATCATTCATTCTTAAGAGCGTTGGACGGAATAAGTCGACTTCATATAAATGTGAGGCAAATATATTTCATTAGCATCACATAATTTACTGATATATAAAACAATTGACAGTATTGTTTACTTTTATCAGGCTTCCAGTGAGATGGAAATGATTAATGAATGAATCGGCCTGCATCCAACCGAGTCGTTGCATAATAAATGCAACTGGTTACAGGCATTGTTCTTGGTCAACTTTAAAGCTTCATTTTTTTCCACACATTTTTTTTTATTCATCTTCAAACAATGCTCAGATTATCCACTCTTTTTACTGTTTTTCCTTCATTGTTAATCCTATGGAAGCGTCTTCCTTTTTGTTGTTCCATAAACTTTGTATTTTCATTTTTTCATAAATGCTTCTTGGAGTAGGTCGCAAGTGATTGATTTCCTTTTCCGGAGCGTCAAGAATTTCATTTTCATAAGCTTTTGATTAAAAGTTCCTGTGACACCGAGAATGAAAGAAAAATCGAATGTTACAGTTACAGTTACATATAGTTTTCTCATTACGCTTAATATTTTCCATTCATTGAATTTAAACTCCATTTCGTTCGTAGTTATCCTGAGTCCCGCTGAATCCTTTTTACAAAAATAGTTATTATTTCTTCAGGTATCGTTTCGTTAGAGATTACATAATAACCAACTGCCAAAAACTGCCATTAGAATGAAAAAAGAAAAACAGCGCGTGATCCGACCTCCAACTTGATAGAAGCACATGCTAAAATCTATGGTCAAATAGAGCGTTGTTTCACCAACGAAAATTAAAATGAATACGCTACATATTTTATTAGAAATAATTGCTCTGTACTGTTTAACATGCACATTATTCATTTGTTTAGATTTTCATTCTAATAAACAAATCATGAATATTCTAGTTTAAGATTCCTGTGTCTGTAACTCAACGCCAAACACCTTTTCAGACCTTTTTAGGCTTTTCTACAGGGCCTTCATACCCCAACCTCCAAACAAGAACAACAACAGCAAGAATGACAACAACAACAACAAAGTAGTTTGTAGGCTTACTCCCCGAGTAAGCGAAAAGGAAATGAAAATACATCTTTCAAATCTTAACTCGGACAGCTTCGCTCTGAATGCTCTCTCCGATGTCCAATTGTTCAAAGTTTGTGGTCATCAGGCTCTCTTCTTTTCTCTCTTAGAGTTCGCCTTGGTAGCAATTGCTTGGCCGCAGCTGATAGTCAATTTCCAATGTTTCAATACGCAAAAAAAAAAAAAAAAAAAAAAAAAAAACGTAACTCGAGGAGTTGTTTTACGGTTTGTCATGACCGTACGGAATTTTTTTTAAAAGAACTTTCGTTGTAATCGTCTCGGTTTTTCTGTTTATTTGCTGCTTTTAATATAATGCACCCGAATAATCCATTAAAAATGGCTATTCTTCACTAAATGTTATATTATTAGCATATTGATCACTGCCACTTTCGTTGTTAATGTAATAATTCCGTGATATATCATCCAATCCATTGGATTTCTCTGCACTGTAAAATGACAAGTGTTGCATCAAAAAGCCCATCTAGAAACAGGAAAGTAGTAAATTATTATTTATTAAATGAAAGAAAGAAAACAGAAACCTTCCCATCAAATACACTGTCACTTCAGAGGCTTAAAATGGATTTGAAGGTGAGCTTAAATTAACGACATATTGCTAAAGAATTGGGAAATCTCAGGTTTTTTATTTTTTATAATGGTGAAAAATACTTAATTACCATGACTAACCTCACCTGTCTTAATTGATGTTTCTCAAGAGACACGGTACTTGCAAAATGAAATATTTCTGAATTCTGGGTTATAACTACTTTTCTTTGGGAGACCAAATAGGTATTATGGCTGAATGTGCTTTTAGTTACTGTTTAAATTACATCAGAGTGAGGCCGATATGTCAAACGTTTTGGATTTGCCATAAACATAAAAAAACAAAGGTCTTTTCACAGCTCTTTGACGTGTATCTACTTAATCAATATTGCCCAGAGACCCTATTTGAAATTTATGCCAAGAATCGTATTATTATTATTATTATTATTATTATTATTATTATTATTATTATTATTATTATTATTATTATTATTATTATTATTATTAATATTTTATTTTTTTTTTTTTTTGCTCTATCACAGTCCTCCAATTCGACTGGGTGGTATTTTATAGTGTGGGGTTCTGGGTTGCATCCTGCCTCCTTAGGAGTCCATCACTTTTCTTACTATGTGTGCCGTTTCTAGGATCACACTCTTCTGCATGAGTCCTGGAGCTACTTCAGCCTCTAGTGTTTCTAGATTCCTTTTCAGGGATCTTGGGATCGTGCCTATGCTCCTATGATTATGGGTACGATTTCCACTGGCATATCCCATATCCTTCTTATTTCTATTTTCAGATCTTGATACTTATCCAATTTTTCCCTCTCTTTCTATTCAACCCTGGTGTCCCATGGTATTGCGACATCAATGAGTGATAAATTTCTTCTTGATTTTGTCAAAAAACGTCACGTCTGGTCTGTTTTGCACGTATCACCCTATCCATTCTGATACCATGAGTCCCCAGAGGATCTTTGCGTGATCGTTTTCTATCACTCCCTCAGGTTGGTGCTCGTACCACTTATTACTGCAGGTAGCTGATGTTTCTTGCACAGGTTCCAGTGGAGGCCTTTTGCCACTGAATCATGCCTCTTTTGTACTGGTTCTGTGCAAGTGCCGGGCATTCGCTTGCTATGTGGTTTATGGTTTCATTTTTCGTATTGCACTTCCTACATATGGGAGAGATGTTATTTCTGTCTATCGTTCTTTGAACATATCTGGTTCTTAGGGCCTGATCTTGTGCCGCTGTTATCATTCCTTCAGTTTCCTTCTTGAGCTCTCCCTTCTGTAGCCATTGCCATGTGTCATCGCTGGCTAGTTTTTTAGTCTGTCTCATGTATTGTCCGTGCATTGGTTTGTTGTGCCAGTCCTCTGGTTCTGTCTGTCATTCTCCTGTCTCGTATATTTCTGGGTCTTCGTCTACTTTTATTAGTCCTTCTTCCCATGCACTCTTTAGCCACTCGTCTTCACTGGTTTTCAGATATTGCCCCAGTGCTCTGTTCTCGATGTTGACGCAGTCCTCTATACTTAGTAGTCCTCTCCCTCCTTCCTTTCGTGTTATGTATAGTCTGTCCGTATTTGCTCTTGGGTGTAGTGCTTTGTGTATTGTCATATGTTTCCTGGTTTTCTGATCTATGCTGTGGAGTTCTGCCTTCGTCCATTCCACTATTCCTGCACTGTATCTGATTACTGGCAACTGCCCATGTGTTTTATGGCTTTTTATCATATTTCGGTTTCCGGCGTTGAAGTGTTTTTGACTTTGAGTATCGCCTTGAGTCTCTGCATATATTATTTCCTGATCGTGTCCTTCATCTCTTGGTGTTTTATATCCCCTCTTTCCATTATTCCAGGTATTTGTATCCTGTCTCATCTATGTGTTTGATGTTGCTGCCCATCTGGTAGCTTTTATCCCTTCAGTTCTCGTTACTTTGCCTTTTTGTATGTTGACTAAGGCGCATTTTTCTATTCCAAACTCCATCCTGATGTCCCCAGATACAATCCTTACAGTCTGGATTAGGGTATCTATTCCTTGATGCTCTTACCATACAGCTGATGTCGTCCATGAACATCAGATGGTTGATTATGTTGCCTCTTTTCTTGAGTCGGTACCGCATCCATCTTCTGTAGTACTTTCGTCATGGGAATCATGGCTACTACGAAGAGTTAGTGGGGACAGTGAGTCGCCCTGGAAGATCCCTCTCCTGATATTAACCTCTGCTAGTCTTATTCCAGAGCTTGTAAGTATTGTATTCCAGTTGTGCATTGTATTTTTGAGGAAGCTGATGGTGTTTTCCTCTGCCCCATATATTTTCAGGCATTCTATTAGCCATGTGTGTGGTATCATGTCGAAGGCTTTCTTATAGTCTATCCATGTCATGCTTAGGTTGGTTTTCCTTCTCCTACTGTTCTTCATTACCATTTTGTCTATCAGGAGCTGGTCTTTTGTGCCCCTACGCTTCCTTCTGCAGCCTTTCTGTTGGTGGGGATGGTGTTTGATACTGTTAGTAACTTCCACATTATTGGTAGGCAGGTGATAGGCCTGTAGTTACTGGCTATATTTTCCCTTACTCTTGTCTTTTTGTACTAAGATGTTCTTCCTGTGGTCATCCATTTGAGTGCATGGTGATTTGAGATACAATGCTGGAGTTGTTCTGCTATTCATGGGTGTAGGGCCTTGAAGTTTTTGAGCCAGTATCCATGGACTTCATCGGACCTGGGGCTTTCCAGTTTGGTATTTTCTTTAGTGGTGTCTGACTGTGTCTGTCGTGATCTCTGTGAATCTTTGTTTTATTCTCCCTGTTTCTTCTTCCTTGACTTCCTGGAGCCATGTTGCATGTTTGTTGTGTGATACCGGATTGCTCCATATGTTTTTCCCAGAGTCTCTTACTTGGTTCGGCTTCAGGAATTTCTGGGTGGTTGTCTTCCCCTCTTAGTTGGCTGTATAGTCTTTTCTGGTTGTTCCGAATAGTTGTTCTGTTGGTATCCCTTATTCCTGTTCATGTACCGTTGGATCTTATATGCTTTGGCCTTAAGCCTCTGTTTTACATGTTCTATTGTGTTGTTTAGTCCCTCTCTTGTACTTTGTTTTTCTCGTTTGAGTTCCTCCGTTGTTTTCTTGCTTCTTAGCCTTTTTTCTGCCATCTCTTTCAGTTTACTCAAGTCAGATCTCATCACCATGATTTGCTTTTCCAGGCGCCTTTTCCAAGGAGGTTGCTGTTTTGGTTTCTGTTGGTTGGTTGTGCGTGGTGGTGTTTGTGTTCGAATCCCCATCAGTTCTGCTACTAATCTTGCTCCTGCATATGCCAAGTTTATTTGTTTCTGTGATACTGGTGGTGTGTATTATGCCCATTATTTCATTGACCTCACTTGTTTTCTCCCTTAATTTCTTGGTGTTGTAGGCTTTCATGGAGGGGATGCTTTGTTCTCTCTGTATCTGGCTCCATCCATTGTCTAATCTTTTCTACCCATTCCGTCCTCTCTGTTACTTCGTCGGTGTTTCTTCGTGTGTTGTTGTTTGATACCTCAATCCTCCCTGTCGTCTTCTGTGGCATCGCCTCTCAGTTCGTCTTCGTGTAATTCGTTGGCGTGTGACATTTCCCTTGCCAGTTCTTCTCTTTCTGTTGGGGAGAGCCAGTTCTTTTTCTTTATGTTCCTTACTTGGTCTGCCAGCCTCTGCTCTGTTTGGGGGTGTTATTCCTCTCTTCCAGATGTTGACCAATCTTCTTCTATATCCTCTCTCCGTCGGGTTGCTTCTGATGTAGCATCTCCATATTCCCTTATTTTCTTCTCTTGTCCATTTCTTTCCTTTTTAGCTTCTGTAGCTTCCAATCTCAGGCTGTTTGATTACTGTCGGTGTGGTGATCAGTTGCTGGATGACGACCTCAAAGTACCTGACCGTCTTCCCCTTCAATTTTTGGGTTGAATACCTGGTTTGCCGGACGAAGCTCCTCTGTTGCCAGAGGTTCCATTTACGTCGCTGTCGTTTATTCCTTCATTTCTTTCTTTCATCATTGCTGAGTTTTGCTATTTTAACCCATAGCTGGAACCCTACCCCGTCAGGGATAGTACTCATTTACAGCTGAGTAGAACTGAGGAAATTATGGTAAAGATCCTTTCCCAAGGAATCAACGCCGAGGAGAGCGGTCACCCATCCAACGACTGACCAGCCCCAATGTTGCCTAACTTGACTTAAGTCCATTGACGACCTAACCCACTCCTCCACGGCGCCACATATTATTATGGGTACGATTTCCACTGGCATATCCCATATCCTTCTTATTTCTATTTTCAGATCTTGATACTTATTCATTTTTTCCCTCTCTTTCTCTTCAACTCTGGTGTCCCATGATATTGCGACATCAATGAGTGATACTTTCTTCTTGACTTTGTCAATCAACGTCACGTCTGGTCTGTTTGCACGTATCACCCTATCCGTTCTGATACCATAGTCCCAGAGGATCTTTGCGTGATCGTTTTCTATCACTCCCTCAGGTTGGTGCTCGTACCACTTATTACTGCAAGGTAGCTGATGTTTCTTACACAGGCTCCAGTGGAGGGCTTTTGCCACTGAATCATGCCTCTTTTTGTACTGGTTCTGTGCAAGTGCCGGGCATTCGCTTGCTATGTGGTTTATGGTTTCATTTTTCGTATTGCACTTCCTACATATGGGAGAGATGTTATTTCCGTCTATTGTTCTTTGAACATATCTGGTTCTTAGGGCCTGATCTTGTGCCGCTGTTATCATTCCTTCAGTTTCCTTCTTTAGCTCTCCCCTCTGTAGCCTTGCCATGTGTCATCGCTGGCTAGTTCTTTAGTCTGTCTCATGTATTGTCCGTGCATTGGTTTGTTGTGCCAGTCTTCTGTTCTGTCTGTCATTCTCCTGTCTCTGTATATTTCTGGGTCTTCGTCTACTTTTATTAATCCTTCTTCCCATGCACTTTTTAGCCACTCGTCTTCACTGGTTTTCAGATATTGCCCCAGTGCTCTGTTCTCGGTGTTGACGCAGTCCTCTATACTTAGTAGTCCTCTCCCTCCTTCCTTTCGTGTTATGTATAGTCTGTCCGTATTTGCTCTTGGGTGTAGTGCTTATTATTATTATTATTATTATTATTATTATTATTATTATTATTATTATTATTATTATTATTATTATTATTCGGATAAAACCCTACCATATGGAAGAAACCTACTGGAACACTGACTTGAATCTGAGCTTCGAAAGGATACGGCTCTCATATGACAGAAATTACAGAAGACAAAAGGAAATAAATGCAGAAAGAGGAGATCGTAGCCTCTAAACAACCATAAAAAATATAAAAAATAAATTGCCGCCCCACACCCGCCCAACAATTGCTAAGTGGTTTCTGAATACGCCAAAAAGCCAGACTCCGGCTCAAAGTGCCTGGGATGTGGTTTTTATATCAAAGTACGTCCCGGAAACATTTTTTCTTATGCGTTGGGTATAAGTACTAGAGAGAGAATTACATTAGCCCAGAATTATAAGTGTTATGATCAGGTTACGGGTTTTGAGAGAAGGAAGCTGGTTGATTGATATCGAGCAAACGGAAGCAGATTCATTCGAGTAGTTTATAGAGATATTTTGTTTATCGTAAAATAATAAACAAAAACAAAATATTTGTTTTCTTTTGCTCTCCCAGCCTCTTTTCACCGCCGTCATTTCCGGATCATCGCCATAAATAAATCCCCCAAGACAAATACCGGGATAATGACTTTCTCGAAGTATATGATAAGTGATGCCCCCGACGAACCAATGGACGAGCACCCAGCTCACTGTAAACACCAGAGCCGCCAGGGAGGGAACTCATTTGGGAGTAGTTACCTGATAGTTCACGGTCGAATGAAAGCTTTCCTGACTTGATAAGTGACGGGAAAACGGCCGAACATTTTTACCTTTGACGATGAATAACCCAAAAGGTGTGAAAAAATTAACTTTTAGAGTAATGAGAGAGAGAGAGAGAGTAGAGAGAGAGAGAGAGAGAGAGGAGAGAAGGCGCAGGAACCACTTAGAAAAATATAGATGTTTAGGTTATTGCAAACGTAAATGTAAGTGATGAACGAAAAGAGAGAAAGAGAAGGAGAGGTGGAGATAACTTTTAAAAGTAATAAAAGAGAGAGAGAGAGAGAGAGAGAGAGAGAGAGAGAGAGAGAGATATATAATGAATTGGCTTTTCAGTTTTTTATATCCCATGTATAGGAAGCAAAAGCGGGCATTGAACCTAATTAGAAAACAAACTTGGAAAGCCGTGAAAAGCTTAATGAGCTGTGGGTGCGAAACGCATTGGGGGGGGGGGGTTTTTGGGGCTCAAAAGTCATAAAAGCGACGCGGAACCGAGAGAAAATGAGATTTGTGGATGAGTACTTCTTTTTTCTTCTTCTTCTTCTTCTTCTCTGCACATGACCCCTCATTTCATGCCTTTGAGGCTCAGTGGGAATTAAGTTGGTATCTATAAATTGGTTGATCACGAAGTGCCTGTCGCACTTGAGAATCCTGATGGCACCTCACATTGTTTTTTAGCTCGGCTGATGGAGCTGTTTTCAAGGCATAGCCCTACGATTACTACTACTACCACCACCACCGCAAAATACTACTACTACCAATGCTGCTGATTTATATTATGACTGTATTACATTTCCCGCGCTTTTACTCTGCTGAGTTTTTTCCCTTTTATGCTGAGCTTCGTTCATGAACGTTCACTTTATGATTAACATCAGGGGATGAAGTCATGCCCCAGCCATTTCATATTTATATATATATATATATATATATATATATATATATATATATATATATATATATATATATATATACATTTTCATTTCAATTCGTGCTATTCACGTAACGTTTCTGTAAATCATAAATAACGGACATAAAAGAAAATACTACTGAAATAATGGATATCTACAAATTGCAATATGTACAGAATGATAATAAATAAATCCTTAAATGAGTAACAAGAATATATATATATATATATATATATATATATATATATATACTATATATATATATATATATATATATATATATTTATTTATTTATTTATTCTATAATAATTTATTTAAACTGGTGCCAGTTGTCACTCCGGGTCCTCGTAACTAATTGAGTGAACGGGTAATTGTAACACTTTAATATGATGTCATATACCATTTTTTTTCTGTGAAGAAAACTATTGTGCCGGCTTTGTCTGTCCGCCCGTCCGCACTTTATTCTATCCGCCCTCAGATCTAAATAAAAAAAAAATACTGAGGCTAGAGGGCTGCAAGTTGGTATATTGATCCTCCACTCTCCAATCATCAAACACACCAAATTGCAACTCTTTAGCCTTGGTAGTTTTTTTATTTTTATTTATTAAGGTTAAAGTTAGCCATGCATCGTGCATCTAGCAGCACTTCCCAGAGGCATGGGAGCACCCTCACTCTACCTTATCTGGTGAGCAACTGAAACTCCCCCGGTTCATAGCTGATGGTTTTATACAGCATTATACGTTGTACAGAAAACTCGATTTGTGCCACTTGTTTTTTATTGTGTCCTTTCTTTTCACACACACGGACGCTTATTATTTTGTGAAAACCAGTACTGCTGTTTAATGACCTTTTAACCTCTTCGTAAATGAAGAAAAAAAAACATGCATTTTTTATGAGCAACATTATAATGAATCATTAGCTGAAACCATTATTCTCTAGCGACTATTCATATTTAGATTTTATTTTTTTTTTTTATCTTTTTATTCAGTATCTTATTTCAGTTTTCTCCAATCCTTGTACAAGGACGGCTTTTCCCTTCCTGCTTCCACTCCATCTCTGGTAGCGAGGCATCAATAACAAGTCCACCATTTCCTCTCCTCGCGGAATATATATTCATATTAGGCTTCCTCTTTCTCCACTCCATTCCCGCAATCCACGTTCTTCCGGCATCTCTCTCTCTCTCTCCTCTCTCTCTCTCTCTCTCTCTCTCTCTCTCTCTCAGTGAAAACTCTTGTTTGATCCATCACACAAATTCGTGCCTAAATACTTCATCATTCACCGAATGAATGTAGATGAACTTCACAAGGATAGTTTTTTCTATATTAAGAAACGTAAATCATAGACAATGGTAATCTGATCTAAAAACCACAAGCTAATATTAAAACACAAAGGGTCCTTCATTAAACACTGTGTATTAAACTTACAGACATTAACTGAAGCAAAGAAATACTCTAAGAAAAAACGAGCTACAGGTATTAAAAATTAAGCTTTGGACCAGACCTTTTTTTTTTTTTTTTATTTGCGCTCCAGAAAAATTCTTTCTAGTTACGCTCCAAGATTAATCATGGAATTCCCTGAATCCTGAACGAACCTCCACTAGTAATAGCCTCGGACACCCTTTTAGTTCGAAAGGAAAATATATTTCAGGAAGCCTGCTTTCACCAAGAATTTCATTGTGGTGGATTCGGGGTCTCGACGCGGGCTGTCTCTCGGTCCAAGGTCTAGCTCGTTTAAATACCAAAGCTTGCTTAGGAAAGTTAAGATGATCTGAAGGACTCTTTCTATCAAGCCACTTCATGTTATTATTGATATATGTACGCCCATCTAAGTAATAAGTGATTACGAGTACGTCTGTTTGCATGAACATATGAATACACACGCATATGTCCTCTCATATCCAATTCGCTCTACTTCGGAATTAATATCTTTTCATATATGTTCACCGACGGGGAATCTTTTAGTCGATAAGAAATTTGTCGGCTCATGGGCGCGAACCATCGCACCAACAAATTCAAGACGCACAGTGAGGCCTTAGCCCACCCGCCATAGCAAGAGGAGTATAGGTAGGTGAGTGTCTTCCAGGGTACTTTTAAGTAAGATGGCGATTTTCTCGAGATCTCGAGAGCTCTGCTTATTCATACGAACACAAAAGATTCTTTTTTTCAACATTGATTACCAACTGTTGCTGTCTCCAGTTCTAAATGTTACTACTGATAAAATTTGACCAATCTACATCAATCATTACTAACTGAAAATAACCCATTGCTTGGGCACCGCTCTGATGACCAAATTTGGAACTTTTTTTCCACGAGCAATTATGAACGGAAGCCAGACATGATGGACCACTGGAATGGAATTGTCCATGAATTGTTTGTACAGTTCGGAATGGTAGTATTTCCGCCATTTGATATTTACCTGACCCGAATAAGGAGACTAATATTGGTAGTTAGTGTAATTTTTGCGATTATTTTACGGCACTAATGTGTTTATAAAGATTTGCACCATATATGATTTTATACGTACTCTATATATTTATATATCTATATCCTTGAGCTATTCTTTTCTTTTTCACGGTTGAAGAGGCAGTTCCTTATATGGAAGCCTTATTCAGTCCTTTATCTGCCTCCACATAACAAGTCCAGTATCCCAGCCGATATACCATTGCTGGTCGGGATCCTGATCATGTATCTCTACAACGCAAGAACAAAAAAAAAAGGATAGCGACTAAAAAAAAAGACCTTGATATATATATTATATATATATATATATATATATATATATATATATATATATATATATATATATCTATATATTATATATATATATATCATATATACATATATATATATCTATATATATATACATATATATATATATATATATATAATATATATAGATATATAGATATATATATATATATATATATATATATATATCTATATATATATATATATATATATATATAGATATATATATATATATTATATATATAGTTCACACATGAAACGGGTAACACAAGAGCTTAACATTCCGGATGTAAATGTATTCACCTATTGCCAAATGGCTGGCTGCAGTGACCTCTTAACCTCTCTGTCCCCATTATGTTTAAGATGAGCTCTCTGGAAACCTTCAAGGAATTCCATTGAAAATAAATGCTGACGTCCCACTGGAAATATAAGATGAAATGGGGTTCAAAACAACGCAGGTTAGAACATCTAACACTGATGTTTATTGCCCAATCCAATGCACT
>NC_087201.1:16594075-16611575 GCF_015104395.2 Macrobrachium nipponense
AGATGTTGTAATAAGTAGATCCCACAAAAACGGCAAAACGTAATCATGGACGAAGACTTCTAACTCGACAAAATCAACCAACTCCTTAGCGACACAAACACTTTTGACAAATTGACGAAAATTCCCCTCCAAAAGGTCCCCACGAATTATTTTCAGGAAAGTGAGATGAATTGGCCAAGACAAAAAGAGCATTGAGGTATTGGAGAAATTTAAAGTCATTAACCCCAAACTACCTTTCTGCTATGGCCTTTCCAAAACTCACAAAGACAATATTCCATTTAGACCCATCATCTCATGTGTGCCGGAGCTTTCAATTACAAAATTTCTAAATGGTTAGCTGGCCTCCTTTCCCCTTTCTTAGACACTTTTCCTCCCAGTCACATAAAACATTCCGAAGATTTTTGCCATAAATTCAGAGAATCACATGTACCACCTCACACCATATGTACCAGTACAGGACGTTCTACAGTTTTTGAGGGAATAATTAGCCTCCTATCAGGACCATTTCCTACTGTCCTTTGACAAAATAATAAAGTTAGTTGAATTATATGTATCTATGAACGTATTTTCATTCAGGGAGTTATTCAATAAGCAAAAATTCGGATGTAGCATGGGTAGCCCTTTAAGTACTGTTTTAGCCATTCTATAAATGGAATACTTTGAAACTCTAGTAATAAATGCAATAAACCCCAAAAACATGTTGTGAATGGAATATGTAGATGATATTCTAACATTTTGGGATAATGGGTGGGACAATTTCAACAAATTCCTTTCACAATTAAACATATTAGTGCCTAGCATCAAATTTAAAGTTGAATGGGAAATAACAAAATTTCTTCCTTTCCTGAAGAGAGAGACTCCTGTCTCTCTCTTCACGTAGGTAATGAATGAGAAAGTTACAAAAAAGGCGATATTTATAATGAGATCCATCCTCAGGTAGCACGTCATTTAAGTCACCCTCGTAGATAATAATTCTTCTTTAATCTTCTTAAGCGTTGTTTGAAGGAAGATTTTATCAATGATATCTGAATCCCCTGCACCCTTTTAGATGTTCATTACCCGTCTTTGTTTAATCAAGGCTGACTCTATCATTTGGCTTTTGTAACGACATCTGCTGCTATAAATTATATGTGAGAAATTCCAGTTTATTCTGTGGTTATGGTTATTTATATGGTTAAAAATAGCTGAGCTCTGTTGACCATACCTAAATGATCGTTTATGTTGTATTAATCTCTGGGGAAGTGAATTGCCTTAAAAATCGATGTAAGACTGGTGAAAGACCAGGCATGGGATTTTGTATACTCTGGTGTCCCCGGAGTGTTAATCAAGGATTTGGCTAATGTAATTGGGTAGGTAAAGGCAAAAGGGTTAGATTTTCTGAGGGTCTGGATCACCGACTTAATCCTGTCCAGGTGAGGGATTTTCATTTTTATTTTATTGTTGGGTGTCTCTGGTCTTGTCTTGATGGGATTGGTAGAAAATTACGTTTGCTTTATGAATAGCTTTCTCAATTATATGGGCAGGATACTTTAAAGACGAAAGCTGCTTACGAATTAGTTCAAATTCCTTTTCCAAGAAATCTGGGGAACAAATTCGTAAGGATCTTAAAAATAGGTTGCTGGCTACGCCTATCTTGATAGAAATGTCATGATAACTGAAGTAGTGAATGTATGAAAGTGAGAATGTTGGTTTTTCCGTATACGCCAAATTTCACGAATACAAGCTATTCAGTGACATATTTTCGGCAAACTATTTTAACTGCAGTTATCTACGATAAAATTAAAATAAAAACACTCCAAATAATTTCTGATGATTTTGGTTGATTTTGTGGAGAATTCCTCTTCATGTAATTATATGAAGAGTATGCAGTTCACTAAAACGATGGAAGTAGACTGCACATTGAGAAGATTGCACATCTGAGGAAGAAGATATTTAGGAAGAAACAGATAAATTGAGAGAAGAGAGAAGCATACGAAAAGGGAGACTGGAAGTGAGAATTTCCTTAAGAAAAGTAAGGAGGTTCCCGTGACATTGCATTGGGTGCCCGTCAAATAAAATGTAATCCGGAAAGCACAAAGCAAATGCAGGATTTTTTTTCCGCCTGGAGGAATAATTACAAGGGGATTAAACAGAAGGATAAATGAAAGTGGTGGCTGAACGCTCCTTTGCAACAGAGGCTTCGAGCTTTGAAAGAATGAGGGTTTTTGACAAAGGGTTCAAATAAATAGAGGGTGAATTGAGGCACAAAAGAAGCAGGGATGAGAATTCTGAGTAGACGAAATTTAATGAAGAGTAAAATAATAATAATCTTGGAATCGTATGTCGTGTCATCTGGATGCATATTATGATTCATGACTCCCTCAAGCGTCGTTGATGAAGGCAACGAATTCTCTCTCTCTCTCTCTTAATTCACAAATTTGAACCATGATGATAGGTCATAGTTACGAGCTTCTGCATAATACAAAAATAATTAGCTTAAACAATCCACCGCAACAAATATTCATCTAAAGACAGTTTTTTTACACCCACATCCCCAACCCCCTCCACAAATCCCCCACCCTCCATTGTACATGCACGTTTGCTCCATCTATTGGTCAGAGTGAAGTGGCTATACAACGCTCCCCTTATAAGTAGTCCTTGCCAAGGACCCTAAACGACAGGTTACACGTTGAGCGGGTAAAACCATTATCTTCTAGGGTTGAAATGATAGTCAACATGGAATTACGATCTACTATTACGTGTAGGAAACTTTCAGTTTTATGAATACGATGATCTGCCCATAATTGATAACAAATTTATTTTTATTACTCCCTTAAGTACCTCGAAACTGAAGTAACTATCAAGTAATTACAGTTTGAACGTAAATTCAGCACCCGTCCTCCCCTGTCTTAAAATGCAGTTGCCCAAATTTAAATGACCCTGCAAAGTGCTGCCAACTATCGGAGCCTTCAAGAAACATTTCCAGCCTGCTTTATTTGGATCGCTTCGCGTATTGGTCCTCTTCTTTGCCGTTAACGGCTCAACTGCTTGGTGTCGCCTAAACTACCAAATGGTGGTTGACAGGATACAGTCAGAATGCATCGTCCTTTCTCGTTTATATAAACACGTTTTATATGAAACCTTGAATTCTTCAGTGTTCACCGACAAGCTAAAGTATGTTCGTTCACCCACCCACATTCAGTGGATATGATACAATACCTGACTTTCATCAAAATTGAAGGGCGTTTATTAATTTATCTATTTATCAATGAGCTCACACATGAATGATTGAAGAACGACAAGTTTGAAAAAATCAGGAATACAGTTTTGTTTCAAAGAACAAGGCAAAGTCAAAATTATTTTGTGCTTAGATCAAATAAGGAAGAGGGGACAGGTTACGGAAACCTAATAAAAAAAAGTACTCTCGATAAAAAATATGGACGAATAGCAGGGGTGGGGGAGAATGTACACACCCACATGCACACATACACACATATATATATATATAATATATATATATATATATATATATATATATATATATATATATATATATATATATATATACATATATATATATATGATATATATATATATATATATTATATATATGTATATATATATATATATATATATATATATATATATATATATATATATATATATATATATATATATATATATGTATATATTATATATATATATATATATATATATATATATATATATATATATACATACATACAATAGCTGACTAACCCGGCGCTGCCTGGGAAATCTCTGTATGAAACCAATAAACTCTCCCTCTCTCTCGTAATTGCATCCATTTGCTGCTCTCTCTCACTATCTCTGGTGAAGGTGATATATCAAGTATAACAGGTTGCTGAATCACTGTAGTGGTGAACTGCCACACAACTAAGGGTACGAATTTTCCAGCGATCTAACAGTTGCAGAGATGTCACCTCGGCCAGATATATAAAGCTTTCATTATTCAAGAGCATGAGTGAAAGAGACATTGCATTTGAAGTTTTCTATTCATGTTTTCTCTTCATGTAAAGAGATGGATTGCTAATTATGGAGTTGTCACGTTTTTATTGGCATTAGACTACTCATATTTCTATTTTCCATAACTGATATTGTTTACCTCTTTTCAACAGACAATGAATTCCACGGCTGATATCAATGTAGGTGCTGAGTAGCACTTAAGCCAATCCCAGTTATTTTGATGGTATAGGCTATGGCGTTCATCGGCTGCTAAATACACATACTATACACACACACACACACACACACACACACACACACACATATATATATATATATATATATATATATACATACATATATATATATATATATATATATATATATATATAAATAATAGTTCCAACATGCATAATCTTAACTCCAACTTTTCATTTTTTTATCCTAAGAGCTTAACCGGGGTATGATTTCCATAAGTGAGAGACAAAATCTATTATTATTCAAAAAGACTACATCTTCTTTCCCAAACATTACATAACGTCAGCATTCCTGCTAAAGTACCTCACTCCTATTGCACTTGTCTTTTCCTTTTTTTTTCTCTCCTGGCCTCTGATCATTCCAAGAATGGCTTAGACATTTTTGTTGAGATCACCTCCTCTCCTGACAACAGATCGAATTTGTTTTGCGTTCCTTCCACTTGTCTCAATATTGAAGTCATCAGATTTCATAAGCGAGTGGACTTCTTGTTATGCGACTCCTTAAGGTTCTTCTCGAGTGACTTTTAGTGTACTCGTCTGGAACCGTGAGGGTTGTGATATCAAATCCACAAGGAGACCTCTCTCTCTCTCTCTCTCTCTCTCTCTCTCTCTCTCTCTCTCTCTCTAAAGAATTCATACCAGAAACTTACATTTTTCCGTATATTGAAATAATTCTTTATATATATATATCCACCTACAATGACATCAGCCATGAAATTCATTTGCTAAAAAAAAGATAAACAGTATTAATTATGGAAAATAGAAATCTAATCTAAATGTAAATCAAAACGCGGCAAGTCCATAATTAGAGAGAGAGAGAGAGAGACGGATTCCCTTGAAAGAGAGAAATAATGACTGAGAGAGAGAGAGAGAGAGAGAGATTTGCAGAGAGAGAGAGAGAGAGACTCTCCCTGAACTCTGGAAAAAGTTATGTATATCTTAGTTTTACCAGACCACTGAGCTGATTAACAGCTCCCCTAGGGCTGGCCCGAAGGATTAGATATTTTTTGTTTTACGTGACTAGAAACCAATTGGTTACCTAGCAACGGGACCTACAGCTTACTGTGGGATTCGAACCACAGTATATCGAGAAATGAAGTTCTATCACCAGAAATAAATTCCTCTGGTTCCGCGTTGGCCGAGGCCAAGAATAAACTTCGGACCACCGGATTGGTAGCCGAGCACGAAATCCACTCGTCCAACGAGGAACCCTGAGATTTGTAAATTGAAACCCTTTCCAGAAAATAGAAATATGATATTAATAGAAATATCAGCTAAATACCAAGAATCGTATGATATTAATAGAAATATCAGCTAAATACCAAGAATCTTTAAACCTGTAATGTAAACTAAGTTGTCCAGAAGTTCATGTTATGTTTTTCGTAAGACAGAGCCTCCTTTTGTCAGTGAAATTTGAGTTTCCAGATACTACATTTTCCTCACTGAATTATTCGCTGTATTAAACTTAGATAATAATAATAATAATAATAATAATAATAATAATAATAATAATAATAATAATAATAATAATAATAATAATAATAATCACCCGTTAACGAGCACTCTTATTTTTTTTTACATTATAGAAGGCAGTGCTTGTATGTGGCGATTTGAATATGGCCGAACACTCGTTTGATGTGATCGAAAGCAAATTCCTTTAATTTATTGTTTGATCCAGATATATCACCACAAAAGTTTAATTTCCGTAATCTCTCAATTTCCCAAGTACACATATATACAAAGCCCCAGACACACCCATGCACACATACACACAGATAGATTATCCATATATATTGCCCAATTTTAGGTCAATAACGAATTCAGTTTTATGTCGAATTACTTCGACAGAAAATGAGGAAAGATAAAGCTACTTTTCATTGTTATTTTTATTTCTAAATTCGGTTAAGAATATCTTAGTTTAACCAGACCACTGAGCTGATTATCAGCTCTCCTAGGGCTGGCCCAAAGGATCAGATGTGTTTACGTGGCTAGGAACCAATTAGTTACTTAGCAACGGGACCAACAGCTTATTGTGGGAACCGAACCAAATTATATCGAGAAATAAATTTCTAATCACCAGAAATAAATTCCACTGGTTCCTCGTTGGCAGAGCAGGGACCGAACTGGCGACTACCAAATCGATAGGCAACCATCAACTCACTCGTCAAGTGAGGAACTTTCTAATTTCAGTAATGATATTTTCTTTTCCAGAGATAAGAGGTCCCATTCAAAGATCATTTTTTGTTTTTTTTTAATACAGTTGCTTAGACTGATTTCACTTTGTCAGGAAACGAAAATGAAAGGGGAAGTAAGAGGAAAAATAAGCCAAGAATGCTGAAACATTCACGAAAATAACAACAAGTGATTTCAGAATAGAACAAAGACTGAAAAAAGTGTTGTGAAAGAAGGCTTGATTCGACCACCAACTTACCTGTTGCGGGTGCTAGGATCAAAGGTCAAATAGCGCGTTGTTTCACCAACAAAATTAAAATAAATACGCTATATTTTAATAGAAATAACTGTTCTGTAACGTATACCATTCATATTATTTATTTTTTACATTTTCATTCTATTAAATAAATCATAAATATCCTATTCTAAAATTCCTGTATCTTTAACTCAGCTCGAAACACCTTTTTTCAGATCCTTTTGGCTTTTCCTTAGGGCTTTCCTACTCTCCTAACAGAACAAGAACAATAATAGCAACAACAAAGTAGTTTTCAGGCTTACTCCCTGAATAAGCGAAAATAAACAGATATTCTTTAGAAGTTTCTTCAGTATTGGTAATCACTCAGAAAACATGGGTGAGCTTGAAATGTTAATGTAGAAAACTGCTTTATCATGTTGAAAATTAAAAGTTAAACGAAGGATGAGTACTGCAACAAGGATGCAGAATCATGTAGACAAAAAAGCAAAAAAAAAAAAAAAATAAAAAAAAAAAAAAAAAATAATTAAAATAATAAGAAATAAAGAAGATAATAATAATAGAATATCTCGATGGTTTCGATCTTTCTGTAAAAAGTTGCAGGTCATGTCTTGTATTTTCAAGCACCCTTATACCATTCACTTATGAATGAGATCTACAAGAAAGTAAACAATCAACTTTTGTATGTGAAATGCCCAGCTGAGAACACGCAACAGTTGTTATTTTATTTTATTTTTTTTTTCAAAACCTAGGCTTGTATGTCAACATAAAAATAAAAAGAATAACACCTTCCAATTTTTATTGCGTCTGAGCTCAGGACTCCAATCCGACATATATTCATTTTTCCCATGTAATATAAAAGCTGTAGGTTTCATTGAAATTATCGACTGGAAATGGTATATTTTAATATCAATCTTACTTATAATTAAAACTGAAAGAAATGCAATACCAAGAGTGAGTTTCTTTTTGATAGCAATAAGTTTCTTTGATTCCTGATACTTACATATGCCGATATCAAGTTTCCGTACAAAACAGTTTAAATATGATTTCAAATACAATAGGTCCCACGCATTACTTCTTCCACTGAAAATGTTAACAGCAGCAGAAGTATTGCTATGATTACTTTTTAGTTTTCTGTAAATGTCCGTCCTCATGTTCTAAAAACTACTGAGGCTAGAGGGCTGCAAATTAGTATGTTGATCATTCACCCTCCAATCATCAAACATACCTAATTGTAACCTTCTAGTCTCAGTAGTTTTGATGTTGTTTAAGGTTAAGGTTAGTCGTGGCTCGTGCGTCTGGCAGCACTTTCTGGAGGCGTGCGACGCACCTTAATTTGACCGCTTCTGGGAGCAACTGAGCCACTGGCTCGTCATTAGATGCTCTTTAAACTTTGGTTTTATGCAACTTTATACGTTGTACAGAAAGCTCGATTGCGCCGATGAAACTTCGGCGCATTTTTACTTATTAATAGATATTTCCTTGACGTCTCGAAAACTCATTCTTCCACCCATTCAACCAAGTACTTTTCTCATTTCCCTTTGCTTCCTCCTAGCATCCTCCAAAAAGTATTTCCTATTTATTTTCTTACCATGAAAAATGCATCTCAGATCAATGTTTTCACCTGAGGTGCTCTAATACCTAGGCCTTATTTTCCTACGCTTCTTCCATCTCATTCACCGTCAATTGCTAAGCTTCATTTCGATTGGGGTGAGTTGGATCAGAAGTTTCTATGAACCTTTTCACCTCTTACTCTTCGAACCCTCTACTCCACAACATTTGTCTCCGACCTCATAGCTCTTTTCCCAATCATTGGAGAGGGCATAATCTTATAAATGTCAGTCATTCCTCACCTCATTTACTATCACATAACTTGTCTATCAAACTTTCATCTATATCTGTCCCTTCTCCCGCTTCTCTCATCAGTCCAACTAACTGAAAAATGAGCATCTTGAGGATATGACACTACCTCAGCCAAGGCCTGGCAGACCCAGTTACCCAACTATCAGCATGCTCACACACATTCATGACTATTGACATTTTCACAAATTCTAAATGTTTAGTCCAGCATCAGCTTGTTCTGTAAAAGTAATGCAGTGCTAGATAATATGTTTATGAAAAAGATATTTCTTTAATCCTTATAGATACAGAATATTATATGATAATCTTGAAAAGGAGTTAGTATCTATACATTGGACATAACGAACAACTTTTGTGTTGCAGATCTGTAGACAATATTATGAACTTTAATTTTATCCCAGTTATGGTTATTTGAGATAAATTGTGAATGGGAATTTCAGCCGAAGAATGATCTGGTAGCAAAAATAAGAAAGTGTATGTCTCCTTTTATGTCCTGATAGGATTGGTAAAACTCCGGTTGCAAATAACCCAAGGGATAAACCTATAGATAAGGTCAAAGACTGTTAGATTAGATTTGATAGCATTAGTTGCCTTTCATTTCAATCAAACCAAAAATTTTCATTTTTGCATTTGATTGATAAATCATTCAGAAACAGGCTTAACTATTTGTTTAAGTGTTTTATGAAAAAGATGTGAGCATGAAAGAAAAAAGACCACGTTGCAATATTTCCCAGTAACCTGATATGTTTCTGATTTCTCATCAATTTTCTGCAATAACTCTATTATGCAAGACAGAAACAGCATCTGTTGGGTAAATACCTAAATTATGATTGTTTACCCTAACAAATAAATAGATACATGCTTAGGTAACTCACCTCTAGCTAGAACAAGGCGTGATCAAACCTCCAGCTTATTCGGGACACGTGTTAAAATCTGTGGTCAAAAGAGCGTTTGTTTTAGTAACGAAAATTAAAATAAAACACTCTATATTTTAATAGAAATTATTGTTCTGTAATGTCTAACACGCACATTATTCATTTTGTACATTTTAATTCTAGATAAATAATCATAAATAACCTATCCTAAAGTTCCTGTATGCTTGACTCAACAAAAACAACAATAACAAAGTAGGTTGTAAGCTCACTCAACGATTAAGCAAAATAAAAAGTAAAAATATCACTAAATAGTCAAAAGTAAACAGTCTTTTCAACGGCAAACGAAGAAATGAGAGGGAATTCTTTAATCGGTCTGGGAACGCGCAGGTTAAGCCTTGCATAACTCTCTATATCGCCGAGAGTCTCAGATTGACGATAAGATTCGGGCGAATGGATAACAATGAGGAAGCGAGACTCTCTCCCCCTGAGGGGATTTGCGACGCCCCGGGATTTGTTTGGATAAACGACCTTATCTTCAGAATCGTTCTCTCGAACCTCCTTCGTGTATTGGTCACTGAAATTGCTGTTTTTTTCTTCTTCTTATATGAATTTTACTTCTAGTTTTCTGATTAGTTTGGTGTAGGAGGGGGAATAAATTAACTGTTATTTTTCTGCACGTTTCATTATTTTTTATTTGTGGCCTAAATAACAATTGATTTGTTGTTCGAATTCAAATTAGCATTACGTTCATGAGTTTTATGTATTCTTGATAAGATGTTAAACCAACAAGATATAGTATATATATATATATATATATATATATATATATATATATATATATATATATATATATATCCTATATATATATATATATATATATATAATAAATATATATATATATATGTATATATATAACGATATAAATATGTTATGATACAGTATATATGTATTATATATATATATATATATATATATATATATATATATATATATATATATATATATATATATATATATATATATATATATATATATATATATATATATATATAGTCATTTATATATATGCCAATATGGAAACTGATTTTATCAATTCTCTTATGAATACTTCAGAGAACTAGAGAATAACGCTAATTATAAATTCATAGCTGTCAGTCATCTTCCATGAAATTATGGGTCAGTCATATATTCGAAAATGTTAATCAGGTAATGGAAATAGCTTCGTCCTAAACAAAAGTAAGGCAGTTAATTTTCTGTATTCTTATTCTCAACTGTCTTATTTTCCTTAAAAACACTTTTGTGTTTAACGACAACTAATTAAGGGAGAAACATAAAACAGGATGAAAAAATAACAAATAACGTCTTGATAAAGATTTTTGCTTTTTTTGGTTTTTGATTTTGAATAATCGAGACGAAGACGACCGAACTTCATCATTACTCTGAACTGTTACATCGAAGAATTTGCAATAAAAGCACCGAGACCTCTTAACAACATTTTTTGACAAGAGATCGTGGAATTATATTCTGTATATTTTAATACTTAATCAATAGGTAGCGATTATACGTGCTTCAAATAACACCCTCTATTTTCTATAACTCACCAGACAAAGAAACAGTGAGGCAAAAGAAGAAGAAGAGAGAACAGTAAAAACAAAGAATAAACCAGGGGTTTGAAAAGAGAGAAAACCGATCGAGTAACTGACTGGACTAATAAATTTATCCCCAAAGGCTGTGGGACAGATTAATCAGATCTCAGTGACTCAGCAGTAAGTAGCGGACGGAGGCTAACCAGTGTATACCTGGACCTGTTCAGGTGATAATCGATGATACATGAAGCCGAGACAGCCTAAAAAAATCGGCATCATCTCTCGCTGGAACTAAACGGAACGTGAGATGAAGTAATGAGGTGAGATAAAGGGAGTGGTTAGGTTACAGTTAACGAGAGAAAGAGAGAGAGAGAGAGAGAGAGAGAGAGAGAGAGAACTCTGCTGAATCCTATCTTCTCTCATCAAGTAATTCTTTTCCGTTTCTTTTTTTTTTCTTTTTTTTTTTTTTTTTTTTTGAGACAATTTTTTTCCAGTCATTTCCAAAGATAAATATTTCACTGCACCTAAATTTATTATTCAAGGGTATTATACGATATTTCTTGGATACGCTGTTGGAGGTATATTTCATCACAAAAAAAAAAAAAAAAACGAAAAAAAAAAAACGAGTAAAATCACCAGATACACGGAACATGTTTGCGATCAAACGAGAACACTTTTGCCTTAAAACCAGAAGAAATGCTTTAAAAACTTGATGTTGGGAGCCAGGCGGTAATAAGAAACAAGAGTATTTTCAATGCAGACAAGGAACTTTTGTCTGTTTTATTTTATGGTTTATCTGGGCTCGCACTTTCAGTTTCAAACCTCGCATTGTCAAGAAATGTGAATTTACAATTTTTCTCCAGGCACTAGATTGTGTTCCGTAATGTGGTTTTCTTCCGCTGACAGTTTTTATACTTTTGGCTCAAAGACAACAACAACAACAACAACAACAATAATAATAATAATAATAATAATAATAATGATAATAATAATAACACATTATTATTATTATTATCATTATTATTATTATTATTATTATTGGTCTATCACAGTCCTCCAATTCGACTGGCTGGTATTTATAGTTTGGGGTTCCGGGTTGCGTCCTGCTTCCATTAGTTCCAGATTCCTTTTCAGTGATTTTGGGTATCGTGCCTAGTGTTCCTATGACTATTATGGGTACAAGTTCCACTGGCATATTGCATATCCTTCTTATTTCTATTTTCAGGGTTTTTTTTTACTTATCCATTTTTTTTTCCTTTTCTTTCTCTTCAACTCTGGTGTCCCATGGTATTGCGACATCAATGATTGATACTTTCTTCTTGGTTTTGTCAATCTACGTCACGTCTGGTCTATTTGCACGTATCACCCTATCTGCTCTGATACCATAGTCCCAGAGGATCTTTACTGATCGTTTTCTATCACTCCTTCTGGTTGGTGCTAGTACCACTTATTACTGCAAGTTAGCTGGTGTTTCTTACACAGGCTACAGTGGAGGGCTTTTGCAAGTGCCGGACATTTGCTTGCTATGTGGTTTATGGTCTCGTTTTTCATATTGCACTTCCCGCATATGGGTGCGGTGTTAGTTCCATCTATCGTTCTTTGAACATATCTGGTTCTTAGGACCTCATCTTGTGCCGCTGTTACCATTCCTTCTGTTTCCTTCTTGAGCTCTCCCCTCTGTAGACATTGCCATGTTTCATCGCTGGCCAGGTCTTTAGTCTTTCTCATGCATTGTCCGTGCATTGGTTTGTTGTGCCATTACTCTGTTCTGTTTGTCATTCTCCTGTTTCTGTATAATTCTGGGTTTTCGTCTACTTTTATCAGTGCTTCTTCCCATGCACTCTTGAGCCACTTGTCTTCACTGGTTTTCAGATATTGCCCCAGTGCTCTGTTCTCGATGTTGACGCAGTCCTCTATGCTTAGTATCCCTCTCCCTCCTTCCTTTCGTGTTATGTATAGTCTATCCGTATTTGCTCTTGGGTGTAGAACTTTGTGTATTGTCATATGTTTCCCAGTTTTCTGGTCTATGCAGCGGAGTTCTGCCTTCGTCCATTCTACTACTCCTGCGTTGTATCTGATTACTGGCACTGCCCATGTGTTTATGGCTTTTATCATATTTCCGGCGATGAATTTTGACTTGAGTATCGCCTTAAGTCTCTGTATATATTCTTTCCTGGTCGTGTCCTTCTTCTCTTGGTGGTTTATCCCTTCAGTCCTTGTTACTTTGCCCTTTTGTATGTTGACTAAGGCACATTTATCTATTCCAAACTCCATCCTGATGTCCCCAGATACAATCCTTACTGTCTGGATTTGGGTATCTGTTTCCTTGATGCTCTTACCATACAGCTTGATGTCGTCCATGAACATCAGATGGTTAATTTTGCTGCTTCTCTTCGTGAGTTGGTACCCAGCATCCATCTTCTGCAGTACTTTTGTCATGGGAATCATGGCTACTACGAATACCAGTGGGGTTAATGAGTCGCCCTGGAAGATCCCTGCTAGTCTTATTCCAGAGCTTGTAAGTATTGTACTCCAGTTGCGCATTGCATTTTTTAGGAAGTTAATGGTGTTTTCCTCTGCCCCACATATTTTCAGGCATTCTATTAGCCATGTGTGTGTGGTACCATGTTGAAGGCTTTCTTATAGTCAATCCATGCCATGCTTGGTTTTCCTTCTATTACTGTTCTTCATTATTATTATGATGATGATGATGATGATGATGATTATTATTGTACTTAGGAAGCAGACCCTCTCTCAAGCATACTTTATTAAAAGTAATGGCTACTTCAGCAGCGTTACACTTGTAGAGATTCTTCTCTATTTTGTGAATAGCGGCTTTTTCCGTGCTACTTAAACAGGCTAGTAGAGCGTCTATAGAGGTCATGGTCAAATACAGGGTCAAAATAGGTGTATATATTTGAATTTTACAGATAAACTATGATACCATAGTCATCAAAGTCATTAACGATTTTCTCTCTCTCTCTCTCTCTCTCTCTCTCTCTCTCTCTCTCTCTTTCTTAAAGCGAGCTTTCGCTGGAGCTTTCCAGAACCAAATCCTCGGGGTGGGAAGCTGAGGGTGGACTGATCTTGGTGCGGTGTCCTTCCTCCTTATATCTGTGGTTGACAGCAGGGGGTCTGCCCCATGCTTGTCTCCTATTGGCTGGTGGCGGTGAGTCTTCGTTTTCATTGGAGTACCTCGTTCGGGTGCCACCAACAATGACACCACCGAAACTCCACGGAAGACAACGCCCCGAACGAGGTAATCCTGCAGCCGATGGAAATCAAATCAGCCGTGACGTCCCACAGCGTAGCGCAACGCCCATCAACGTTACAGCGCCTCTCAGGAGGTCCAGGCGGCTGCAGGATATGCTGTAACGCAACCATCGGCTCGAAGAAAGTGGCTTGAGACCTGGCTCAGGCAACCAATGAAAACGAAGACTCACCGCCACCATTCAATAGGAGACAAGCATGGGGCAAAACAAACCCCCTGCTGTCAACCACAGTTATAAGGAGGAAGGAGTCCAAAGGACACCGCACCAAGATCAGTCCACCCTCAGCTTCCCAGCCCGAGGATGTCTGGGCAGCTCCAGACGAAAGCTCGCTTTAAGAAAGAGAGAGAGAGAGAGAGAGAGAATCGTTAATGACTTTGATGCCTATGGTATCATAGTTTATCTGTTAAATTCAAATAAATACTCCTATTTTGACCCTGCTGTATTTTGACCTTGACCTCATAGGCGCTCTACTAGCCTGTTTAGTAGCACGGAAAAAGCCGCTATTCGCAAAATAGAGAATAATCTTTACAAGTGTAACGCTGCTGAAGTAGCCATTACTTTTAATAAAGTATTATTATTATTATTGTTATTATTATTATTATTATTATTATTATTATTATTATTATTATTATTATTTCTGGTTTAAAATTTATGAAATGATAGCCCATTGCTCACTACATTCGTTTCAACAACCTGTACAAAACAAACCTTCGGCGCAATAATTATTTCCAGCTTATCACAGTTTTAGATATGCTGTAATTCAGTGTCTTTTATATGCACGTTTTCATTTTTTATACCTTACTGCACGAATTACAGACCCGTTTTGTATCATTGTTATTGGGAATGGTACAATTTCGAGCAGAACAGAGACACGAAGCTGAAATACACAAATAAAAATTGCTGTCGAGGGTAATTAAAATCTTTGTGAGACTGACCTTTCGGAAGTTGGGTCATGCTCTTCCGATGCCACCGAAATCTCTCAAACTGTAGAATTCCACCGAGAGATGACGTGCACTTAGAATAAATGAATATTTCAAGCAATCAGAACCCTTTCACCAAGCACACGTCATGGTAAATAAATTCTTTAGTACTTAGAACCTAAAACCTAGGAAACATACAGGTAATACCTGAGCTCTCTTACTTCCGATAACTCAATTGTATTTTTGCCACAGTTTTGTATGGATCGATTTTCATTTTATGATCTATAATAATGTGTCAACGATTTGAAGGATGGTCTTTGTCAAGTTGATGAAATCTCTAACGCTCTAAACGCCGCTTAGATAAAGTATGAAAAAAGACAATCACTATGAAGAGTAATGATTTACCACTCATTCCACGCTGGCAGTTTCACTTTCCATGCTTGTGAATTATCCCTCATCAAGTACAATAAGCTTTCACTCACAATGAATGTCCGCGAAGCAGTTCTACTTTCTCTCACTTATTCGCATTTTTCCTCCCTCTCACTTCAGTTTTTCTCGCAGAGGTAAAACTCGCCAGTCAGGAAGCTTTCACTCATCCGTCAGTAATCGAGCAATTACTTTCAAATTATATCCCTCATTAGGAGTTGTGTTTACAGAAAGCGCAGGTGAGGCTCTTGGGAGTTCGCCCCGGTTGTAAATTACATACTTCGAGAAAGTTAATTTTCTTAGTATTTATCTTCTGGGCATTTATGGCGATGATCGGGAATGGCGGTAACGGAAATTATTTTATTATTTATTATCCCTTACTTATAACACGAAAGAAACACTTCATAAATTATAATCAGCCGGTGGCAAAATAGATGAAACCCCTTGACTTGGAGGTCAGGATCATAACGGGAAAGTCAACCTCAAGTGATTCCGTTTTAGTGTTCTGCAAAAGAAAAATTTTCTGTTCGCCCTCAGATCTTAAAAACTACTGAGGCTAGAGGGCTGCAAATTATAATGCTGTTCATCCACCTTCCAATCATCAAACATACCAGATAGCAGTCCTGTAGCTTCAATAGTTTTAATTTTATTTAAGGTTAAAGTGATCGCGTGTCAGGCACCAACAACACATGCCACCACCGGTCCGTGACTGAAAGTTTCATGCACCGTGGCTAAGGGTCTCATTCAGCATTATAAGCTGTAAAGGAAACTCGATTGCGTCGAAGAAACCTCGTCGCATTTGTTTTTTTATTTGTTCATGTTCTATATCACTCTCGTTTTTCTCTCCTTTTGTAAGCATTGAAGAATTTCGCTTAGCCTGAGAAAAGCCTCTTTTCCGTCTCGTCCAGACACAATGGAACCTTTCTGAGAGGCGGTTTTCATCTCATACAACGCAGTAAACTTCTTCCAGCGTTACGCAGAGAATAATAGGTGAATGGAATGACGCCCAGGCATCTTGAACCAGTACGCGATTTAAACGGGTCATCAAAAACCGCTAAGCGAACGCTCGAGGGACAAGAAAGTGAGATATCTTCTGTTGCTTTGCGTTCGTTTTAAGGACTTTGATTCCTGCTGTAACAGGGAATTGTGCGTTGAGTGAGGAGAATTATGTACATTAATAATAATAATAATAATAATAATAATAATAATAACAATAATAATAATAATAATAATATTTCGCGGTAACGATGAATTCTGCATTGGGTGAGGAAAATCATGTAGATTTAACTTTCCAATTAATAATAATGGATAATAATAATAAAATAATATAATAATAATAATAGTAACGCCCTTTATTTCAGCTCAGGACCATATTCATGGGACTATCCAAATACAATGCACAATCTAAATACATAACACAATAAAAATGATTATAATCGGCAATATCTTAAAAGACAGATACGATGAATGCGCTTGTTTTTTCAGCTAATAATATACCCTAATTTTATTTTTTATAAATAGTAGACTTCTCTCTATCTTAAATGTAATTTTGATTATGAGAAAACATGCATCATAAGCATTTTATATACGGGAGTCTCATAATGGAAATCGATATTGAGAGACAAAACTATATATATATATATATATATATATATATATATATATATATATATATATATATATATATATATGTTACGGCCATTTTGCAAAATTGGCCATTTTACAAAATTGCCGGCCATTATGCAAAAGGAACAAATTCATGGTCATTTTGCAAAATGACCTAAATTTCTCAACATTTTGCAAAACGACCAAGATTTTGGTCAGTTTACAAAATTATCGTTGGTCAGTTTACAAAATGTCCATACAGCAAGCAGCCAGATGGAAAAAAAAGCGAGGGAATGATAAAACGTAGTGAA
>NC_087201.1:16614075-16617986 GCF_015104395.2 Macrobrachium nipponense
TAAACGGTGGCTGCTCCTACTGCTCAAACTATATCTGGCATAGTCGTCTTTGGAGGTTGTTTGTCCCTCTTTTGTCATTCTATCTTCTTCTATGTACCTGAAGGTTTGTGAACAGCAGTTGTTTTTACTTTGCTTCTTACTTTTACTCTTTAATGTTTTTAATTGTCATTTAAGAATCCTGTGTATTTTTTAGTATTTTTAATGTTATTATTTTGTCATTTTTCAGAACTGATGATGCACATAGTCATGTGCGAAACGTTTCTCTATGAATAAATCTTTTAAAACATCCATTGTGTCTTCGGCATTCCTGAATGCCCTATATATATATATATATATAATATATATATATATATATATATATATATAAACTAAATTAAAATTTAAAATGTAGATCTATGATTCGTTCCACTCTTTATTTGATACACCTGAAAAAAAGTTCTAAAATTCCACTCTTCAAAATAAATTCGATACTAGTAGTGGCCGAAGGTCCTTGAAGAATATCTAAAGGTAAAAAAAAAAGAAAAGAAACGTAGATAAAAGAAATTGAAACTTTCCTTTCCCTCGTTCTAACCATGAAAACCTGACAAGCCATTACATGATCCGTAGTAGCATTTAGGAAAACCTGTTGTGAAATCATTATTTTTGGTCAGCAATAATGACCTTCCTCTTCTTCTGTACCACAGCGAAGCGTGACGGCCGGAGCAATCCTTCAGCTATATTCCTTATCGTCCTGTCATCTCTCTCTCTCTCTCTCTCTCTCTGCGGTTATGAGAGCGAATATGAAGATGTTTTATTTAAATATTGGATTTTATATTTTATATATATATATATATATATATATATATATATATATATATATATATATATATATATATATATATATATAAGATGTGTATTGCGGCAATTTGGATAATAATCCAATATTTAGATGAACGTCTACATTGGATTATCTGCGCTCTTATACCATAGTGCGATTTCTCCCTTGATAGCCGTGTGGTGTAAAGCGTGTCACTGCAGCAGCCTTCCATGTTTCGAGCCCACGAGCCGACGAACTTATCATCAACTAAAAAATTCCCCCCTTCCACAGTTTAACATATATGAAATTATATTATTTCCGAGGCAGGGCGAAAGGACATTTGTAGCTTAATATATATATATATATATATATATATATAGTATATATATATATATATATATATATATATATATATATATAATATATAAGAGATCCTCTCGTGAAAATGAAAGAAGGAGGTACCAATTGTGGAATTGCAATATATATATAAATATATATATGTAGGAAAATTATTTTATATTGAGTATAGTAGGGTTTTTAGAACGTAGATCATACTGGTCATTAGCTAATACAAAAGCTGAATGTTTCCCCACAGTTGTTTGTCGTAATTTTGACTAATTCAAGCTACTACCTAGCCACCTTTCATAAGAGACCAGTAAGGCATTTGTTGTTTTCTTCAAATTCAGGAGGTAGATTATGCATGTTCTTTGGAGTGGAGTACCTAGTTGATAAAGATCTACTGGAACATTATTCCAGGTGAGTGAAGAATCAGACTTACCACACGGAGATCTGCCCTGATATCAAAGTGCTAACCCTTGTATTGTCGCGAGACCCGATTCTTCTAATGGTGGTGTACATCACCTGTTTGAGAAAGCGTGCGTCAGAAATATCGTCACCTTCACAGAAATATTTTGTTTTATGTTCTCAGCTTCAGAGTCTTTGTAACAAGCAAACTGGTAAGAGAAATTCAGGCGAAGTTTCTATTTGTGTATAAGTGAACGACAGAAAGGAGAGGGGGAAAAGAAAAGTGCCAGAAAGGGAATGAACGTCATAAGTAAAAATGGCACAGACGAAGAAGGAAATTAAACGGATGCGTACATCCTTTCCCAACAGAAGTGGGTAGGACTCTGGAATTGAATCGGTGCAACAGATGATGCAAGGAAGATTAAATCTCGTGTTGATCTGGTCAGCAAGAATACGTTCTTGGGCAACATGTTTTTGTTGATCGTGAATGATGTAATTATCAGAGTATTAATTCCATTAGGCTATCAACATGGGCAAATTTATATAGTCAATAATCAAATGAGCGTTCATTGTTGTATATGAGAGAGAGACGAGAGAGAGGACCGAGAGAGAGAGAGAGAGAGAGGGAGAAAAGATCTGAAGAAATATGATGAAAAGGTATAACTTGCTTCTCTGATAACTGCAAAAGGGTGGTCTATACATTTTGATGAGTACTTAGCCCTAAAGTCTCTTTCGCCAACCAAATCTAACTACCCCTAAAGCGGTCGACTAATAACTGCTGGACCTGATTCACTGCTCGGAACAACAGATGTTCACTGGGTTTCGCTTTCCTTGTCTGTTCAGGAACTGAAAGCCTATTCTTCGGTTGGTGATCATTAATATTACTATTATTACATATGGTGTTACCGTCAGTTAACTGGACTTGTTTTGTTTTCGTATCGGGTCGTCGCTCTCTGGGTGAAGGCATTGGTGGCTCAGCAGAGAGAGAGAGAGAGAGAGAGAGAGAGAGAGAGAGAGAGAGAGAGAGAGATGACAAAATATTCCCCATGTTAATTTCTCATGGAATTTTTCGCATGTTTATTTTTCACGGAATTTTCACTTAATTTGACGTACAGTTGAATTAATGAAGATAAGAATTGTGGATCTCTGCCCCCCAGAGAGAAAAAGCTATTATTGTCATTATGCTCATAAAATAATGTTCATTAAACTGTATATCAAACTACAAGGACCGGTGTAATAATATGAAATATTTTGACGGCCCGAGAAATCCTTCAGCTACATTTCCTATCGTCCTGTCATCTCTCTCTCTCTTTCTCTCTCTCTTTCTGCTGTGTCATCACTGTCTTCTCTCAACTCAAGACAGACTGACGCGAAAGAAAAACAAGTCAGGTTAACTGACGGTAACCGAAGACTTGAACTAACGGTAAGGACGGAAGCACAGGCACCCCAAAAAAAAAAAAAAAAAAAAATGACACTCACTGTCTCTCTCTTAAGCTTCCCGGGAGACAGCCTCCGACAGACAAGACGTTGCTAGGGCTTCAGACGGAGCCGTTGATACTGCTATTTCTTTTAAACGTTACAAAGATAGCAAAAGTGATGATTTTTTTTCTTTCATTGACCTATTTCATAAAGAATCTTCATAGGACCAGTCTGAAGGCCTGTTTGACAGTTATGTGATATATCGCATTCACACAAGGCAATACCTCATTTCATTATTTTCTTTGTTTTGGTTAAATTTGATTTTTAATGGTCTTAATTTTATCGTTTTAATATATCTCAAAATAGTTCAATTATCAAAGACAATTTTTAAAAATCACCAAGAATTTCAGTTCATACTGACACTTAGATTGAAGACTTAGATATTAATACACCTTGAATTCAAAGCATCTGTTTTCGACTTGCATTTCACAGCCAGAGTCTTGCTTTCAAGGTGCGATCAGCTCTCCTTCCACATTGGTAGAATTTTCCGTTCGATTGGTGGTCTGGGAAAAAAGAATAAATAATTTATGGATCACGCATCATCAGAGTTGGGCTCTACTGTAAAAGGAAGAAGTGGAAAAATAAGGAAATCTGACGATTGCCGACCTGAATGACAACTCATGAATCAATAATATTGTTAGTTTGACCAAGTGATATTCATGTTAGTTTTCTCTCACTCCAAGTGAACTTGTAAACTACTTCGTTTTTGGTGTTGTTGTTGTTGGGGGTGGGTGAAGGAGCCTTAAAAGGTCTTAAAAAGGTGTTTCGCGTTGAGTTAAAGATACAGGAATTTTAAGATAGGATATTTATGATTTATATATTAGAATGAAAATGTAAGAAAATAAGTAATATTTTTATGTCAAACAGTACAGAAAAATTATTTCTAATAAAA
>NC_087201.1:16618486-16656896 GCF_015104395.2 Macrobrachium nipponense
GAGTCACTGTAGTGGTGAACTGACGCGTAACTAAGGTAACGAATTTTCCAGCGATCTGACAGTCGCAGAGATGCAGATGTCACCTCAGTCAGATACATAAAGCTTTCATTATTCAAGAACGTGAGCGGAAGAGACATTGCAGAACTTCCACCTTCCCACTCGTTCTTTCTACCCTCCCACCTCCCCCCTCCCCCCCGGCCCCACTGTTGAAGCATTTGAAGGTGTCTGTTCATGTTTGCTCTTCATGGAGAGAGACTGCAATATTTTTATTGACATATAGATTACTCAGATCTCTATTTTCCATAGTTAATATTGTTTATCTTTTTTTTAACAGGTAATGAACTCCACGTCTGTTATCATTGTAGGTGCTAAATAGCACTTAAGCCAGTCCCGATTGTTTAAATGGTATTGGCTATGGCATTTACTGGCTGCTAAATACACACACATATACTATATATATATATATATATATATATATATATATATATATTATATATATACACACATATGTAATAAATCCAACATGCATCTTCTTAACTCCAACTTTTCAATCTTTATCCTTAGAGCTTAATCGGGGTATGATTTCCCAAACATCACATAACTTCAGCATTCCTGCTAAAGTACCTCAATCCTAATGCACTGGTCTTTTCCTTTTCTCTTCTCTCCTGGCCTCTGATTATTCCAATAATGGCTAAAAGACATTTTTTGTTGAGATCACCTCCTCTTCTGACAACAGATCGAATTTGTTATGCGTTCCTTCCACTTGTCTCAATATTGAAGTCATCAGATTTCATAAGCGAGTGGACTTCTTATTATGCGACTCCTTAAGGTTCTTCTCGAGTGACTTTTAGTGTACTCGTTCTGGAACCGTGAGAGTTGTGATATCAAATTCAGAAGGGAAAGGGGCCCCCCTCCCCACCTATCTCTCTCTCTCTCGCTCTCTCTCTCTCTCTCTCTCTCTCTCTCAAGGCAAGGACGATCTTCCTTCTTTTAGGACAGTCGATAAAGAAATCATACCAGAAATTTACATTTTGCCGTATAGCTCTAATGCTGTGGAATTGATTTTTTTTTTCGTTGGATATTTTCTTTTTAAAAATATTGAAATAATTCTTTATATATATATATATATATATATATATCTATATATATATATATATATATACAGGTATATGTATATATACTGCATATAGCATATAAATATATGCATATATATATATATATATATATATATATATATATATATATATATATATATACATATATAAAGAATTATTTCAAATATTTTTAAAAGAAAATATCCAATTCACTTATGAGTGAGGTCTACAAGAAAGTCAACAATCAACTTTTGTATGTGAAATACCCAGCTGAGAACACGCAACAGTTGTTATTTATTTATTTATTTTTTTTTCAAAACCTAGGCTTGTATGTCAACATAAAAAGAAAAAGAATAACACCTTCCAGGACTCCAATCCGACATATATTCATTTTACCGTGTAATATAAAAGCTGTAGGTTTCATTGAAATTATCGACTGAAAATGGTATATCTTAATATCAATCTTACTTGTAATTAAAACTGAAAGAAATGCAATACCAAGAGTGAGTTTCTTTTTGATAGCAATAACTTTCTTTGATTCCTGATACTTACATATGCCGATATCAAGTTTCCGTACAAAGCAGTTCAAATGTGATTTGAAGTACAATAGGTCCCACGCATTACTTCTTCCACTGAAAATGTTAACAGCAGCAGAAGTATCGCTATTATTACTTTTTAGTTTTCTGTAAATGAAAACTAATGTGATGGCTTTGTCTGTCTGTCCGTCCTCAGGTTCTAAAAACTTAAAATCTACTGAGGCTAGAGGGCTGCAAATTAGTATGTTGATCATCCATCCTCCAATCATCAAACATACCTAATTGTAACCTTCTAGTCTCAGTAGTTTTGATGTTGTTTAAGGTTAAGGTTAGTCGTGGCTCGTGCGTCTGGCAGCGCTTTCTGGAGGCGTGCGACGCACCTTAATTTGACCGCATCTGGGGAGCAACTGAGCCACTGGCCCGTCATAAGATACTCTTTAAACTTTGGTTTTATGCAACTTTATACGTTGTACAGAAAGCTCGATTGCGCCGATGAAACTTCGGCGCATTTTTTACTTATTAATAGATATTTCCTTGACGTCTCGAAAACTCATTCTTCCACCCATTCAACCAAGTACTTTTCTCATTTCCCTTTGCTTCCTCCTAGCATCCTCCAAAAAGAATTTCCTATTTATTTTCTTACCATGAAAAATGCATCTCAGATCAATGTTTTCACCTGAGGTGCTCTAATAACATACCTCGGCCTTATTTTCCGACGCTTCTTCCATCTCATTCACCGTTAATTGCTAAGCTTCATTTTGATTGGGTTGAGTTGGATCAGAAGTTTCTATATACCTTTTTACCTCTTACTCTTCAAACCCTCTACTCCACAACATTTGTCTCCCTGACATCATAGCTCTTTTCTCAATCACTGGACAGGGCATAATCTTACAAATGTCAGTCGTTCTTCACCTCATTTACTATTCACAGAACTTGTCTATCAAACTTTCATCTATATCTGTCCCTTCTCCCGCGTCTCTCATCAGTCCAACTAACTGAAAAATGAGCATTTTGAGGATATGACACTACCTCAGCCAAGGCCTGGCAGACCAAGTTACCCAACTATCAGCATGCTCACACACAGTCAGGACTATTGACATTATTCACAATTCTAAATGTTTAGTCCAGCAGTCAACTTGTTCTGTAAAAGTAATGAGAGTGTTATATAGTATGTTTATGAAAAAAGATTTTTCTTTAATCCTCATAGATACAGAATATTATATGATAATCTTGAAAAGGAGTTAGTATCTATACATTGGACATAACGAACAACTTTTGTGTTGCAGATCTGTAGACAATATTATGAACTTTAATTTTATCCCAGTTATGGTTATTTGAGATTGTGAATGGGGAATTTCAGCCGAAGAATGAATCTGGTAGCAAAATAAGAAAGTGTATGTCTCCTTTTATGTCCTGATAGGATTGGTAAAACTCCGGTTGCAAATAACCCAAGGGATAAACCTATAGATAAGGTCAAAGACTGTTAGATTAGATTTGATAGCATTAGTTGCCTTTCATTTCAATCAAACCAAAAATTTTCATTTTTGCATTTGATTGATAAATCATTCAGAAACAGGCTTAACTATTTGTTTAAGTGTTTTATGAAAAAGATGTGAGCATGAAAGAAAAAAGACCACGTTGCAATATTTCCCAGTAACCTGATATGTTTCTGATTTCTCATCAATTTTCTGCAATAACTCTATTATGCAAGACAGAAACAGCATCTGTTGGGTAAATACCTAAATTATGATTGTTTACCCTAACAAATAAATAGATAAATGCTTAGGTAACTCACCTCTAGCTAGAACAAGGCGTGATCAAACCTCCAGCTTATTTGGGACACGTGTTAAAATCTGTGGTCAAAAAGAGCGTTTGTTTTAGTAACGAAAATTAAAATAAACACACTATATTTTAATAGAAATGATTGTTCTGTAATGTCTAACACGTACATTATTCATTTTGTACATTTTCATTCTAGATAAATAATCATAAATAACCTATCCTAAAGTTCCTGTATGCTTGACTCAACAAAAACAACAATAACAAAGTAGGTTGTAAGCTCACTCAACGATTAAGCAAAATAAAAAGTAAAAATATCACTAAATAGTCAAAAGTAAACAGTCTTTTCAACGGCAAACGAAGAAATGAGAGGGAATTCTTTAATCGGTCTGGGAACGCGCAGGTTAAGCCTTGCATAACTCTCTACATCGCCGAGAGTAACTCTGTATACACCGAGAGTCTCAGATTGACGATAAGACTCGAGCGAATGGATAACAATGAGGAAGCGAGACTCTCCCGCCCTGAGGGGATTTGCGACGCCCCGGGATTTGTTTGGATAAACGACCTTATCTTCAGAATCATTCTCTCGAACCTCCTTCGTGTATTGGTCACTGAAATTGCTGTTTTTTTCTTCTTCTTATATGAATTTTACTTCTAGTTTTCTGATTAGTTTGGTGTAGGAGGGGGAATAAATTAACTGTTATTTTTCTGCCACGTTTCATTATTTTTTATTTGTGGCCTAAATGACAATTGATTTGTTGTTCGAATTCAAATTAGCATTACGTTCATGAGTTTTATGTATTCTTGATAAGATGTTAAACCACAAGATATAGTATATATATATATATATATATATATATATATATAGTATATATAAACTATATAAATATGTATTTACATGTATATTTATGTATATATATACATTATATATAATTATATATATATAATATATATATTATATATAATATATATATATTATATAGTCATTTATATATATGCCAATATGGAAACTGATTTTATCAATTCTCTTATGAATACTTCAGAGAACTAGAGAATAACGCTAATTATAAATTCATAGCTGTCAGTCATCTTCCATGAAATTATGGGTCAGTCATATATTCGAAAATGTTAATCAGGTAATGGAAATAGCTTCGTCCTAAACAAAAGTAAGGCAGTTAATTTTCTGTATTCTTATTCTCAACTGTCTTATTTTCCTTAAAAACACTTTTGTGTTTAACGACAACTAATTAAGGACAACATAACAGGATGAAAATAACATACGTCTTGATAAAGATTTTTGCTTTTGATTTTGAATAATCGAGACGAAGACGACCGAACTTCATTATTACTCTGAACTGTTACATCGAAGAATTTGCAATAAAAGCACCGAGACTCTTAACAACATTTTTTGACAAGAGATCGTGGAATTATATTCTGTATATTTTAATACTTAATCAATAGGTAGCGATTATACGTGCTTCAAATAACACCCTCTATTTCTATAACTTCACCAGACAAAGAAACAGTGAGTGCAAAGAAGAAGAAGAGAGAACAGAAAACAAAGAATAAACCAGGGTTTGAAAAAGAGAGAAAACCGATCGAGTAACTGACTGGACTAATAAATTTATCCCCAAAGGCTGTGACAGATTAATCAGATCTCAGTGACTCAGCAGTAAGTAGCGGACTAAGGCTAACCAGTGTATACCTGGACCTGTTCAGGTGATAATCGATGATACATGAAGCCGAGACAGCCTAAAAAAATCGGCATCATCTCTCGCTGGAACTAAACGGAACGTGAGATGAAGTAATGAGGTGAGATAAAGGGAGTGGTTAGGTTACAGTTAAGGAGAGAGAGAGGAGAGTGAGAGAGAGAGAGAGAGAGAGAGAGAGAGAGAGAGAGAGAGAGAGAGAGAGAGAGAGAACTCTGCTGAATCCTAACTTCTCTCATCACGTAATTCTTTTCCGTTTCTTTTTTTTTTTTGAGTCAATTTTTTTCCAGTCATTTCCAAAGATAAATATTTCACTGCACCTAAATTTATTATTCAAGGGTATTATACGATATTTCTTGGATACGCTATTGGAGTATATTTCATCACAAAAAAAAAAAAAAAAAAAACGAAAAAAAACGAGTAAAATCACCAGATACACGGAACATGTTGCGATCAAACGAGAACACTTTTGCCTTAAAACCAGAAGAAAATGCTTTAAAAACTTGATGTTGGGAGCCAGGCGGTAAATAAGAAACAAGAGTATTTTCAATGCAGACAAGGAACTTTTGTCTGTTTTATTTTATGGTTTATCTGGGCTCGCACTTTCAGTTTCAAACCTCGCATTGTCAAGAAATGTGAATTTACAATTTTCTCCAGGCACTAGATTGTGTTCTGTAATGTGGTTTTCTTCCGCTGACAGTTTTTATACTTTTTGGCTCAAAGACAACAACAACAACAACAACAATAATAATAATAATAATAATAATAATAATAATAATAATAATAATAATTGTATCTCAAATCACCAAGCACCCAAATGGATGACCACAGGAAGAACATCCTTAGTACAAAAAGACAAGAGTAAGGGAAATATAGCCAGTAACTACAGGCCTATCACCTGCCTACCAATAATGTGGAAGTTACTAACAGGTATCATCAGTGAAAGGCTATACAACTACCTAGAGGAGACAAACACCATCCCCTACCAACAGAAAGGCTGCAGAAGGAAGTGTAGGGGCACAAAAGACCAGCTCCTGATAGACAAAATGGTAATGAAGAACAGTAGGAAAGGAAAACCAACCTAAGCATGGCATGGATAGACTATAAGAAAGCCTTCGACATGATACCACACACATGGCTAATAGAATGCCTGAAAATATATGGGGCAGAGGAAAATACCATCAGCTTCCTCAAAAATACAATGTGCAACTGGAATACAATACTTACAAGCTCTGGAATAAGACTAGCAGAGGTTAATATCAGGAGAGGGATCTTCCAGGGCGACTCACTGTCCCCACTACTCTTCGTAGTAGCCATGATTCCCATGACAAAAGTACTACAGAAGATGGATGCCGGGTACCAACTCAAGAAAAGAGGCAACAAAATCAACCATCTGATGTTCATGGACGACATCAAGCTGTATGGTAAGAGCATCAAGGAAATAGATACCCTAATCCAGACTGTAAGGATTGTATCTGGGGACATCAGAATGGAGTTTGGAATAGAAAAATGCGCCTTAGTCAACATACAAAAAGGCAAAGTAACGAGAACTGAAGGGTATAAAGCTACCAGATGGGAGCAACATCAAACACATAGATGGAGACATGGATACAAATACCTGGGAATAATGGAAGGAGGAGATATAAAACACCAAGAGATGAAGGACACGATCAGGAAAGAATATATGCAGAGACTCAAGGCGATACTCAAGTCAAAACTCAACGCCGGAAATATGATAAAAAAAAGCCATAAACACATGGGCAGTGCCAGTAATCAATACAGCGCAAAAAGTGGAATGGCGAAGGCAGGACTCCGCAGCAATAGATCAAAAAACCGGAAAAACAAATTGACAATACACAAGGCACTACACCCAAGAGCAAATACGGACAGACTATACATAACACGAAAGGAAGGAGGGAGAGGACTAACTAAGTATAGAGGACTGCGTCAACATTGAAAACAGAGCACTGGGGCAATATCTGAAAACCAGTGAAGACGAGTGGCTAAAGAGTGCATGGGAAGAAGGACTAATAAAAGTAGACGAAGACCCAGAAATATACAGAGACAGGAGAAAGACAGAAAGAACAGAGGACTGGCACAACAAGCCAATGCACGGACAATACATGAGACAGACTAAAGAACTAGCCAGCGATGACAATTGGCAATGGTCTACAGAGGGGAGAGCTAAAGAAGGAAACTGAAGGAATGATAACAGCGGCACAAGATCAGGCCCTAAGAACCAGATATGTTCAAAGTACGATAGACGGAAATAACATCTCTCCCATATGTAGGAAGTGCAATACAAAAAATGAAACCATAAACCACATAGCAAGTGAATGCCCGGCACTTGCACAGAACCAGTACAAAAAGAGGCATGATTCAGTGGCAAAGCCCTCCACTGGAGCCTGTGCAGAAACATCAGCTACCTTGCAGTAATAAGTGGTACGAGCACCAACCTGAGGGAGTGATAGAAAACGATCAGGCAAAGATCCTCTGGGACTATGGTATCAGAACGGATAGGGTGATACGTGCAAATAGACCAGACGTGACGTTGATTGACAAAGTCAAGAAGAAAGTATCACTCATTGATGTCGCAATACCATGGGACACCAGAGTTAAGAAGAGAAAGAGGAAAAAAGGGAAAAAATGGATAAGTATCAAGATCTGAAAATAGAAAATAAGGAAGGAATGATATGGATATGCCAGTGGAAATCGTACCCATAATCATAGGAGCACTAGGCACGATCCCAAGATCCCTGAAAAGGAATCTAGAAAAACTAGAGGCTGAAGTAGCTCCAGGTCTCATGCAGAAGAGTGTGATCCTAGAAACGGCACACATAGTAAGAAAAGTGATGGACTCCTAAGGAGGCAGGATGCAACCCGGAACCCCACACTATAAATACCACCCAGTCGAATTGGAGGACTGTGATAGAGCAAAAAAAAAAAAAAAAAAAAAAAAAAAAAAAAAAAAAAATAATAATAACACATTATTATTATTATTATTATTATTATTATTATTATTATTATTATTATTATTGGTCTATCACAGTCCTCCAATTCGACTGGCTGGTATTTATAGTTTGGGGTTCCGGGTTGCGTCCTGCTTCCATTAGTTCCAGATTCCTTTTCAGTGATCTTGGGATCGTGCCTAGTGTTCCTATGATTATTATGGGTACAAGTTCCACTGGCATATTGCATATCCTTCTTATTTCTATTTTCAGGTTTTTTTTTTACTTATCCATTTTTTTTCCTTTTCTTTCTCTTCAACTCTGGTGTCCCATGGTATTGCGACATCAATGATTGATACTTTCTTCTTGGTTTTGTCAATCTACGTCACGTCTGGTCTATTTGCACGTATCACCCTATCTGCTCTGATACCATAGTCCCAGAGGATCTTTACTGATCGTTTTCTATCACTCCTTCTGGTTGGTGCTAGTACCACTTATTACTGCAAGTTAGCTGGTGTTTCTTACACAGGCTACAGTGGAGGGCTTTTGCCACCGAATCATGCCACTTTTCCTACTGGTTCTGTGCAAGTGCCGGACATTTGCTTGCTATGTGGTTTATGGTCTCGTTTTTCATATTGCACTTCCCGCATATGGGTGCGGTGTTAGTTCCATCTATCGTTCTTTGAACATATCTGGTTCTTAGGACCTCATCTTGTGCCGCTGTTACCATTCCTTCTGTTTCCTTCTTGAGCTCTCCCCTCTGTAGACATTGCCATGTTTCATCGCTGGCCAGGTCTTTAGTCTTTCTCATTCATTGTCCGTGCATTGGTTTGTTGTGCCATTACTCTGTTCTGTTTGTCATTCTCCTGTCTCTGTATAATTCTGGGTTTTCGTGTACTTTTATCAGTGCTTCTTCCCATGCACTCTTGAGCCACTCGTCTTCACTGGTTTTCAGATATTGCCCCAGTGCTCTGTTCTCGATGTTGACGCAGTCCTCTATGTTTAGTATCCCTCTCCCTCCTTCCTTTCGTGTTATGTATAGTCTATCCGTATTTGCTCTTGGGTGTAGAACTTTGTGTATTGTCATATGTCTCTCAGTTTTCTGGTCTATGCAGCGGAGTTCTGCCTTCGTCCATTCTACTACTCCTGCGTTGTATCTGATTTCTGGCACTGCCCATGTGTTTATGGCTTTTATCATATTTCCGGCGATGAATTTTGACTTGAGTATCGCCTTAAGTCTCTGTATATATTCTTTCCTGGTCGTGTCCTTCATCTCTTGGTGGTTTATATACTCTCCTTCATGTATTCTCAGGTATTTGTATCTTGTCTCATCTATGTGTTTGATGTTGTTCCCATCTGGTAGCTTTATCCCTTCAGTCCTTGTTACTTTGCCCTTTTGTATGTTGACTAAGGCACATTTATCTATTCCAAACTCCATCCTGATGTCCCCAGATACAATCCTTACTGTCTGGATTTGGGTATCTGTTTCCTTGATGCTTTTACCATACAGCTTGATGTCGTCCATGAACATCAGATGGTTAATTTTGCTGCTTCTCTTCGTGAGTTGGTACCCATCATCCATCTTCTGCAGTACTTTTGTCATGGGAATCATGGCTACTACGAATACCAGTGGGGTTAATGAGTCGCCCTGGAAGATCCCTGCTAGTCTTATTCCAGAGCTTGTAAGTATTGTACTCCAGTTGCGCATTGCATTTTTTAGGAAGTTAATGGTGTTTTCCTCTGCCCCACATATTTTCAGGCATTCTATTAGCCATGTGTGTGTGGTACCATGTTAAAGGCTTTCTTATAGTCAATCCATGCCATGCTTGGTTTTCCTTCTATTACTGTTCTTCATTATTATTATTATTATGATGATGATGATGATGATGATTATTATTGTACTTAGGAAGCAGACCCTCTCTCAAGCATACTTTATTAAAAGTAATGGCTACTTCAGCAGCGTTACACTTGTAGAGATTCTTCTCTATTTTGTGAATAGCGGCTTTTTCCGTGCTACTTAAACAGGCTAGTAGAGCGTCTATAGAGGTCATGGTCAAATACAGGTTCAAAATAGGTGTATATATTTGAATTTTACAGATAAACTATGATACCATAGTCATCAAAGTCATTAACGATTTTCTCTCTCTCTCTCTCTCTCTCTCTCTCTCTCTCTTTCTTAAAGCGAGCTTTCGCTGGAGCTGCCAGACATCCTCGGGCTGGGAAGCTGAGGGTGGACTGATCTTGGTGCGGTGTCCTTCCTCCTTATATCTGTGGTTGACAGCAGGGGGTCTGCCCCATGCTTGTCTCCTATTGGCTGGTGGCGGTGAGTCTTCGTTTTCATTGGAGTACCTCGTTCGGGTGCCACCAACAATGACACCACCTAAACTCCACGGAAGACAACGCCCCCGAACGAGGTACTCCTGCAGCCGATGGAAATCAAAGTAGCCGTGACGTCCCACAGCGTAGCGCAACGCCCATCAACGTTACAGCGCCGCTCAGGAGGTCCAGGCGGCTGCAGGATATGCTGTAACGCAACCATCGGCTCGAAGAAAGTGGCTTGAGACCTGGCTCAGGCAACCAATGAAAACGAAGACTCACCGCCACCATTCAATAGGAGACAAGCATGCTGTGAACCACAGATATAAGGAGGAAGGACACCGCACCAAGGTCAGTCCACCCTTAGCTTCCCAGCCCGAGGATGTCTGGCAGCTCCAGACGAAAGCTCAATTTTAAGAAAGAGAGAGAGAGAGAGAGAAAAAAAAATTTAATGACTTTGATGACTATGGTATCATAGTTTATCTCTAAAATTCAAATATATACACCTATTTTGACCCTGTATTTGACCATGACCTCTATAGGCGCTCTACTAGCCTGTTTTAAGTAGCACGGAAAAAGCCGCTATTCGCAAAATAGAGAAGAATCTCTACAAGTGTAACGCTGCTGAAGTAGCCATTACTTTTTAAGTAAAGTATTATTATTATTATTATTATTATTATTATTATTATTATTATTATTATTATTATTATTATTATTATTATTATTTCTGGTTTTAAGATTTATGAAATGATAGCCCATTGCTCACTACATTCGTTTCAACAACCTATACAAAACTAACCTTCGGCGCAATAATTATTTCCAGCTTATCACAGTTTTAGATATCATGCTGTAATTCAGTGTCTGTTATATGCACATGTTTTCATTTTTTATACCTTACTGTACGAATTACAGACCCGTTTTGTATCATTGTTATTGGAAATGGTACAATGTCGAGCAGAACAGAGACACGAAGCTGAAACACACAACTAAAAATCGCTGTCGGGGGTAATTGAAATCTTTGTGAGACTGACCTTTTGGACGTCGGGTCATGCTCTTCCGATGCCACCGAAATCTCTCAAACTGTAGAATTCCACCGTGAGATGACGTGCACTTAGAATAAATGAATATTTCAAGCAATCAGAACCCTTTTCACCAAGCACACGTCATGGTAAATAAATTCTTTAGGACTTAAAACCTAAAACCTAGGAAACATACAGGTAATACCTGAGCTCTCTTACTTCCGATAGCTGAATTGTATTTTTGCCGCAGTTTTGTATGGATCGATTTTCATTTTATGATCTATAATAATGTGTCAACGATTTGAAGGATGGCTTTGTCAAGTTGATGAAATCTCTAACTCTCTGAACGCCGCTTAGATAAAGTATGAAAAAAGACGATCAACTATGAAGAGTAATGATTTACCACTCATTCCACGCTGGCAGTTTCACTTTCCATGCTTGTGAATTATCCCTCATCAAGTACAATAAGCTTTCACTCACAATGAATGTCCGCGGAGCAGTTCTACTTTCTCTCACTTATTCGCATTTTTCCTCCCTCTCACTTTTGTTTTTCTCGCCGAGGTAAAACTCGCCAATCAGGAAGCTTTCACTCATCCGTCAGTAATCGAGCAATTACTTTCAAATTATATCCCTCATTAGGAGTTGTGTTTACAGAAAGCGCAGGTGAAGCTCTAGGGAGTTCGACCCGGTTGTAAATTACATACTTCGAGAAAGTTAATTTTCTTAGTATTTATCTTCTGGGCATTTATGGCGATGATCAGGAAATGGCGGTAACGGAAATTTTTTTATTATTTATTATCACTTACTTATAACACGAAAGAAACACTTCATAAATGATAATCAGCCGGTGGCAAAATAGATGAAACCCCTTGACTTGGAGGTCAGGATCATAACGGGAAAGTCAACCTCAGTGATTCCGTTTTAGTGTTCTGCAAAAGAAAAATTTTCTGTCCGCCCTCAGATCTTTTTTTATCTTATTTAAGGTTAAAGTGATCGTGTCAGGCACCAACAACACATGCCACCACCGGGCCGTGACTGAAAGTTTCATGCACCGTGGCTGAGGGTCTCATTCAGCAATATAAGCTGTAAAGGAAACTCGATTGCGTCGATGAAACCTCGTCGCATTTTTTTTTTATTTGGTCATGTTCTATATCACTCGTTTTTTCTCTCCTTTTGTAAACATTGAAGAATTTCGCTTAGCCTGAGAAAAGCCTCTGTTCCGTCTCGTCCAGACACAATGGAACCTTTCTGAGATGCGGTTTTCATCTCATACAACGCAGTAAACTTCTTCCAGCGTTACGCAGAGAATAATAGGTGAATGGAATGACGCCCAGGCATCTTGAGCCAGTACGCGATTTAAACGGGTCATCAAAAACCGCTCAGCGAACGCTCGAGGGACAAGAAAGTGAGATATCTTCTGTTGCTTTGCGTTCGTTTTAAGGACTTTGATTCCTGCTGTAACAGGGAATTGTGCGTTGAGTGAGAAGAATCATGTACATTTAAATAATAATAATAATATAATAATAATAATAATAATAATAATATTTCGCGGTAACGATGAATTCTGCATTGGGTGAGGAAATCATGTAGATTTAACTTTCCACTAATAATAATAATAATAATAATAATAATAATAATAATAATAATAATAATAATAATAATAATAGTAACGCCCTTTATTTCAGCTCAGGACCATATACATGGACTATCCAAATACAATGCACAATCTAAATACATAACACAATAAAATTGATTATAATCGGCAATATCTTAAAAGACAGATACGATGAATGCGCTTGTTTTTACAGCTAAAAATATACCCAAATTTTTATTTTTATAAATAGTAGACTTCTCTCTATCTTAAATGTAATTTTGATTGTGAGAAAACATGCATCAAATAAGCATTTTATATACGGGAGTCTCATAAATGGAAATCGATATTGAGAGACAAAACTATATATATATATATATATATATATATATATATATATATATATATATATATATATATATATATTATTCAAGCTAAAATGTACTTAAATATCTAATTCGCTCTACCTCGGAATTGATATATTTTCATGTATGTAAACCGAAGGGGAATTTTTTTAGTGATAATAATTTCGTCCCCTCATGGGATCGATCCACCGTCCAGCAGACAGGAACGAAATCAGGACGACATTGACATTACCCGATTCGGCTAAAAATTCCCCTTCGGTTACATTTATGAAAATATATCAATTCCCGAGGTAGAGCGAATTAGATAATAAAGGACATTTGTAGCTTCAATAATTTATATGAATCACGGTGATGTGATAACTGTTCATAATATGGCTACGTTCGGATTGGCTAACATGGTAGAGGGGGTGGATATCAATTCTTAATTACGAAAAACTGAGTTCGACGGTGATTTGTAAGGTCAGAATTGGTATAAACTTATAGGCTCACTGTAGCCGAATCAGAAACGTCAATGTCATTCTGATTTCGTTCCTGTCTGCTGAACGGTGGTTCGATCCCATGAGGGGACGAAATTATTATCACTAAAAATTCCTTTCGTTTACATACGTATATGAAAATATATAAATTCCGATGGTAGAGCAAATTAGATATTAAAGGACATTTATAGCATAATTCGTATACATACATACATACATACATATATATGTATATATATATATATATATATATATATATATATATAAACTTAAATTTAAAATGTATGATCAATGATTCGTTCCACTCTTTATTTGATACACCTGAAAAAAAATTCTAAAATTCCACTCTTCAAAATAAATTCGATACTAGTTGTGGCCGAAGGTCTTTGAAGAATATCTAAAGGTAAAAAAAAAAAAGAAAGAAACGTAGTTAAAAGAAATTGAAACTTATCCTTTCCCTCCGTTCTAACCAATGAAAACTGACAAGCCATTACATGATCCGTAGTAGCATTTAGGAAAACCTGCTGTGAAATCATTTATTTTTGGTCAGCAATAATGACCTTCCTCTTCTTCTGTCCCACAGCGAAGTCGTGACGGCCCGAGTAATCCTTCAGCTATATTCCTTATCGTCCTGTCATCTCTCTCTCTCTCTCTCTCTCTCTCTCTCTCTCTCTGCGGTATGAGAGCGAATATGAAGATGTTTATTTAATTATTGGATTTTATATATATATATATATATATATATATATATATATATATATATATATATTATATATATATATATTTACATATATATATATTATAATATATATATATAATATATATATATATATATATATATATATATATATATATATATATATATATATCTATGAGATGTGTATTGCGGCAATTTGGATAATAATCCAATATTTAGATGAACGTCTACATAGGATTATCTGCGCTCTTATACCATAGTGCGATTTCTCCCTTGATAGCCGTGTGGTTTAAAGCGTGTCTCTGCAGCAGCCTTCCATGGTTCGAGCCCACGAGCCGACGAACTTATCATCAACTAAAAAATTCCTCTTCAGTTTAACATATATGAAATTATATTCCGAGGCAGGGCGAAAGGACATTTGTAGCTTAATATATATATATATATATATATATATATATATATATATATATATACATATATATATATATATATATATATATATATATCTTATATATATATATATATATATATATATATATATATATATATATATATATATATATATATATATATATATATATATATATATATATATATATAGAGATCCTCGCGTGAAAATGAAAGAAGGAGGTACCAATTGTGGAATTGCAATATATATATAAATATATATGTGTAGGAAAATTATTTTATATTGAGTATAGTAGGGATTTTAGAACGTAGATCATACTGGTCACTAACTAATACAAAAGCTGAATGTTTCCCCACAGTTGTTTGTCGTAATTTTGACTAATTCAAGCTACTACCAAGCCACCTTTCATGAGAGACCAGTAAGGCATTTGTTGTTTTATTCAAATTCAGGAGGTAGATTATGCATGTTCTTTGGAGTGGAGTACCTAGTCGATAAAGATCTACTGGAACATTATTCCAGTGAGTGAAGAATCAGACTTACCATACGGAGATCTGCCCTGATATCAAAGTGCTAACCCTTGTATTGACGCGAGACCCGATTCTTCTAATGGTGGTGTACATCACCTGTTTGAGAGAGCGTGCGTCAGAAATATCGTCACCTTCACAGAAATATTTTTTTTTTATGTTCTCAGCTTCAGAGTCTTTGTAACAAGCAAACTGGTATGAGAAATTCAGGCGAAGTTTCTATTTGTGTATAAGTGAACGACAGAAAGGAGAGGGGGAAAAGAAAAGTGCCAGAAAGGGAATGAACGTCATAAGTAAAAATGGCACAGACGAAGAAAGAAATTAAACGGATGCGTACATCTTTTCCATACAGAAGTGGGTAGGACTCTGGAATTGAATCGGTGCAACAGATGATGCAAGGAAGATTAAATCTCCTGTTGATCTGGTCAGCAAGAATACGTTCTTGGGCAACATGTTATTGTTGATCGTGAATGATGCAATTGTCAGATTATTAATTCCATTAAGCTATCAACATGGGCAAATTTATATAGTCAATAATCAAATGAGCGTTCATTGTTGTATATGAGAGAGAGAGAGAGAGAGAGAGAGAGAGAGAGAGAGAGAGTAAGAGAGAGAGAGTAAAATCGATGCTGATATGATGAAAGGTATAACTTGCTCCCTGATAACTGCAAAAGGGTGGTCTATACATTTTCTTGAGTACTTATCCCTTAAGTCTCTTTCGCCAGCCAAAGCTACTACCCTAAAACAGTCGACCAATAACTGCTGGACCTGATTCACTGCTCAGGACAACAGATGCTCACTGGGTTTCACTTTCCTTGTCTGGTTCAGGAACTGAAAGCCTATTCTTCGGTTGGTGATCATTAATATTACTATTATTACATATGGTGTTACCGTCAGTTAACTGGACTTGTTTTGTTTTCGTATCGGTTCGTCGCTCTCTGGGTGAGAGAGAGAGAGAGAGAGAGAGGAGAGAGGAGATAGAGAGAGAGAAAGAGAGAGGAGGGGAGAGAGAGAGAGAGGAGGGGAGAGGGAAATGACAAAATATTCCCCATGTTAATTTCTCATGGAATTTTTTCGCATGTTTATTTTTTCACGGAATTTTCACTTAATTTGACGTACAGTTGAATTAATGAAGATAAGAAATGTGGATCTCTGGCCCCAGAGAGAAAAAGCTATTATTGTCATTATGCTCATAAATTAATGTTCATTAAACTGTATATCAAATTACAAGGACCGGTGTTATCCTATGAAAAAGAATAAGCGTGAAATATTTTGACGGCCCGAGAAATCCTTCAGCTACATTTCTTATCGTCCTGTCTCTCTCTCTCTCTCTCTCTTCTCTCTCTCGCTCTCTCTCTCTCTCTCTCTGCTGTGTCATCACTGTCTTCTCTCAACTCGAGACAGACTGACGCGAAAGAAAAACAAGTCAGGTTAACTGACGGTAACCGAAGACTTGAACTAACGGTAAGGACGGAAGCACAGGCACCAAAAAAAAAAAAAAAAAAAAAAAATGAAATGACACTCACTGCCTCTCTCTTAAGCTTCCCGGGAGACAGCCTCCGACAGACAAGACGTTGCTAGGGCTACAGACGGGAGCCGTTTTGAATACTGCTATTTCTTTTAACGTTACAAAGATAGCGAAAGTGATGATTTATTTTTTTCCATTGACTTATTCCATAAAGAATCTTCATAGGACCAGGTCTGAAGGCCTGTTTGACAGTTATGTGATATATCCCATTCACACAAGGTAATACCTCATTTCATTATTTTCTTTGTTTTGGTTAAATTTGATTTTTAATGGTCTTAATTTTATCGTTTTAATATATCTCAAAATAGTTCAATTATCAAAGACAATTTTTTAAAATCACCAAGAATTTCAGTTCATACTGACACTTAGATTGAAGACTTAGATATTAATACACATGCAATTCAAAGCGTCTGTTTTCGACTTGCAGTTCACAGCCAGAGTCTTACTTTCAAGGTGCGATCAGCTCTCCTTCCACAGTGTAGAATTTTCCGTTCGATTGTGGTCTGGGTAAAAAAAAAAAAAAAAAAAAAAAAAGGCGTCTGTCATTTGGGATCATGACATCATCAACAGAGGTGCTTTCTACTGTAGAACGAATAAGTAGAAAAATAAGGAAATCTGACGATTGAGAACCGAATGACAACACATGAAACAATAATGATGTTAGTTTGACCAAGTGATGTTCATCTCAAATTTTCGCTTACTCGTGGAGTAAACCATTAAACTACTTCGTTGATGGTTTTGTTATTGTTTGGGGGTGGGAAGAGCCTAAAAAGGTATGTAAAAGGTATTTCGTGATGAGTTAAGATACAGGAATTTTAGGATAGGTTATTTATGTTTTATTTATTAGAATGAAAACGTAAGAAAATAAATAATTTTTGTGTCAAAGCGTACAGAAAAATTATTTCTAATAAAATATAGCGTATCTATTTTAATATTCGTTGGTGAAACAAGGCTCTATTTGACTGCAGATTTTAGTACGTTTTAATTCATTAGGTGTACTGAATTTAAGCTGTTTCTGTTCAATTATTTCATGTTTCCACTCATAACTGAGAATATATGAACGTGTTTAATTTGTGTCATTTTTTCATTTGATCCTTGTTGTTAGTAGTACAAAGTAGGAGTATTAATTACGAAGACCACTTCACGATAAGTTAGGAATATAATGTTTACAGCTTAAGCTTGAGGGGAAAATCTTGCACGCGTCCCGGGTAAGCTGGATGTCGCAGCACTCCTTGTTCGTACTACTTTTGACCCTTGCTTTACAGCTAGTTTATTCCTATATCTTTGATAACGAAGAATAAGTCTGCACTTTATTCTAGCAAATGCAATATGAGATAACCAATGAACCATTTGTTAATTTAGTTTTGTAAACTGTTTTAGTCTTTCCTTCTAAACAAGGACTTATTGCTCTTAAAAATAGATAAATAAATAAATAGATAAATAAATACATAAATTGTGAGTGCTCGTGAACGACTTCTTATAAAGAGAAAATTTTTTTGCATCATTTAAAGGTGAGTGAATGAAAACTACCAGAAGAAACTGCCATATCACCATTAACAAATGACATCAGCAATCTCAGACATAATACATCGGTGGATAATCCTGAACAGTAAGAACAACACAAGTTGACTGCTTCGGAATAATCATTTTCCTCTCAGCAAAATGGGTAACAAAAAAAGGTAAGTGGAAATTCTTATGGCTATCTTAATGTGATGGAAGTACTCTGTTTATTTATTTTTTTGTTTGTTATTTATTTATAATTTAATTTTTAACGTTTCCTTCCATTCTGTAGGTATACTAAAATATTTTGAAATGAAATAAACTTTTTAATTTTGTTAAAATACCTTTCTTGCGGTGATTTTTTTACCTTTATCGAGGCTCAGGTAAATGGCACATGATTATATCCCTTGTTTTTCCCTTTACAAATATTTAATTAGAAATAGCACTGCAACGACAAGGAAAAACATTTTAATTCCACAAATATTGATTTGCATGAGCTTAACTAACACATACTCGTTTTCTGGTGTTGTATATATATATATATATATATATATATATATATATATATATATATATATATATATATATAAATTCAGTAGCTTTTCGTCTGTGTTTTTGCGGTTCTTCGTAACACCCTTTATTCGTTTAAAAAATATCCACAATTATATATAAAAATATATTTCTATGTAAAAATATAAAACAAAGACTTTCGAACACTTGAACGGTGTTCCTCATCAGTGTGACGTTAAAATGTAATGAAGAGGGTAGTTTTCCTCCGAAGAGCATCTAAAAAGGTGGGCGGGGCGAGAAAATAATAACAGCCCATCGTCGAAGTGCTGGTTCGTGTTTTACGTAATCCCAATCTCAACAGGCAGTTGCGCCAACCTCCTTTCTAGATGCTCTTCGGAGGGAAACTACCCTCTTCATTACATTTTAACGTCACACTGATGAGGAACACCGTTCAAGTGTTCGAAAGTCTTTGTTTTATATTTTTACATAGAAATATATTTTTATATATAATTGTGGATATTTTTTAAACAATTTGTTTTCACGGAATTGTGAATTTCTTAACAAACCCTTTATTCGGCTCGTATATTTTGTTAACACGAGTCGAACATTTCTGAGGCAATCACTCGTTCTGTTACTCGCAAGGAACCAGGAGAGCGTCTTGTCTTTCAAACTGTAGACAAAAAAATCCTCCCATTCCATCCATAATTCCGCGGAGATTTATAAGCCCATCAGAAAATCTCTCTCTCGAGAATCACGGTATACTGATTCACTGACAGCCATGTTGCGATATGGTAGAGCTTTCTCTCCGATCAGCATCTAAGACAGTGCCCTGAGTATTTATGTGGCGTACGTGCCTTATTAAAATGGAGTTCTTTGCTAATCTTGGGGTGGCACCATCTGCTTGTATTCCCTCTAAATTTCTCAATAAAACTTTTCCAAACACGACCAATGTAAAGTTAAACTGGACCAAGAAATGAGATGCATTTTTTTTTGGGGGGGAGGGGGGTAGATCCGATAAGTGGTGATGGTTCTGGTATTGAATCTAAAATTCTAAACTCATCTTTGTATATATTCTACTGCGTCATCAAAACAGGAAATCCCACTTAACACTATAAAAATAAGTCTTCTTCTATAACCGGCTTTTAAGAGATTTACAGATCAATGTCTTGATCAAGGAATGAGATTGCATGTTTCATTTATTATTATTTTTTTTGTTGAGCATACAAAGGCAGAAATAAGTATTATGAATACGAAATGCATGGTGACGAGATGCCTAACTGGAGAGACGTAAAAAGAGACTAGTTTGCTTTTGGCTCTTAAAGGGAAAAAGATCACTGAAGCAGCTGTAGGTATAATCTGATAAGGTGAAATACTAAGTTTAACCAGGTTCTGATTGGTAAATATGTATGTATGTATATATATATATATATATATATATATATATATGCATATATATATATACTATATATATATGCATATATATATATTATATATATATATATATATATGCATATATATATATATATATATATACTATATATATATATATACATACTATATATATATATATATATATATATATATATATATATATATATATATATATATACATATGTTCGGACCCTTTACTTGGCTATCTCGCTTTTTCATTTTTCCTTCGTGGCAAAAAAACCTTTATTTATATATATATATATATATATATATATATATATATATATATATATAAAGGTTTTTTTTTTGCCACGAAGTAAAAAATGAAAAAAGCGAGATAGCCAAGTAAAGGGTCCGAACAGGACCGAAAGTACTTGTCTATCTCGCTTTTAAATTTTTTCCTTCGTGGCAAAAAAAAACCTTTATTTATACATAGCATCACGTTTTATATACTTCGTGATTCAAGTTATTCATATATATATATATATATATATATATATATACATATATACATATACATACATACATATATATATATATATATATATATATATATATATATATATATATATATATATTTATATATATTCTTCCCATCCATTCTCTCTCTCTCTCTCTCTCTCTCTAACATACAAATTACTTCTCTGCTCACATACATCTCATCATCTCATCTCACGTTCCATTTAAGTCACAGGAGCAGACAATGTCGGATTCCTCCCTAGTGGTACTCGCCTGTACAGTCCATTATCACCTGGTACAGTCGATTATCACCTAAGCGGGGTACGTATCAGGTAGTCTCTGTCCCGCCGCCACTCGTTGCTGACTCATTAAGCTTGGATTAATCTCTCTCTCTCTCTCTCTCTCTCTCTCTCTCTCTCTCTCTCTCGGCGCTCCTGGGTGATAAAGCGATTGGCTTCCCTCGTTTCATACTTCATTTTCCTTTCATCTTCTGATACAATCTATTTCTTTCTGAGCTGCTGGTTCTTATATTACTTTCTTATTTTCCTTTGCGTCTTCACTTTGCGAATTGGAATTGTTTTATTTTGTTCTTTATTCTCATTTTCAATCTTGTTATAGACTTTTCTTTTTCGTTATTTTGTGTGTATAATTCATTGTTTGAAATTGCGATTCTCTCATCCTTTTCTCTATTTTTTTTTATTTTTGTTTTATGTGGGCTTAGTTTCCTCTTAATTATATTTCACGTTTCTTGACTTATTTATAGCTGTAACTTTTCCATCTCAACGACATTTTGCGCCTGATTTATGGCATAATCTTGATACAGAGACAGCAATTAATTTCAGGGTCGCTGAAACAGTAAAGAACCAGATGCTTGAACTGAATATGGAATTTAGACCAAAGGCCAAGCATTGGTACCTATGAGGTCATTCAAAGCTGAAATGGAAATTGACAGTAAAAGGTCGGAAAGGTGTAACATGAGGAAAATCTCAAAGCAGTTGCGCTATGAATCAATTGTTAGGAGAGGGTAGATAGTAAGATGGAAGAAATAGAATATGAAAGGAGGTACAGTAAAAGGGAAGGTAGGGGGCTTGCAGCTAGGGGCACGAAGGCATGCTGCAAAGAACCTTAACCTTAAGTAATACCTACTGTGCACCGCACGAGTTGCACTGACGGCATTAGCCCCTTGCTGGGGTAAAGAGGCAGTTGCCGGAATGAATACGATAAGGTAATTTGTCAAACCTTGATTGAGAACAAGGAGAATATCGATGGCCAGGTCGGTGGGAGTTTCAGATAAGGTGTTGAATCTCTTCAGGAATATCGTATGTCTGATGATGATGATGATTAAGTGATTACACGTAGGTATCACCGTTTTACGACTGACAATACATGCATTCGCGTCAGAGTTCGTAGCAGTAGGAAGGTAAAATAACGTGAGTTATTTAGTAGAATTGGACAAACAAAAAGGATTTGTAGCAGCAAAACATTTTGGAATGACAGAGAACAATATGCAAATGAATCCAGTAACCATAGCAAGTAAGCAAATAAAATGAAATGGTTGATTTCAATCTTAGAGTCAACGGATGAAAACATGGCAGCTGGGGTCTCCTCTTTCATGTCTTCTTAACCAGAATGACCATAATCCACTCAAAGGAATTAGCTCTGTTGTTGAAGTTTCCCATTAGGAGTTCGCGATGGTATCGGCTCCTGCCATTTATCCTCCTCAGGGGAGCATTCCTTAAGGCAAGACGTTGCTGCCTCCATCAATGTTTAATTTGAGAACTCGTGATAAGATCTCCCCTGACAGCATTCTGGGAGGTAGTATGCATTTCCCACTCTGTACATTGAAGCGACGAATTGTCGATTGAAGAGAGCAGTAATGTGTACAGGCCTGTGTATGTACATGTATTAAGGTATTATAGACATAAACACTCACGCACACATATGTATATTATATATATATATATATATATATATATATATATATATATATATATATATATATATGCAAATACCTATAAATTTTTGGTAGAGTGGTTATGATTTTTCCGTCACCAGCAAAAAAAAAAAAAAAAAGTTCCATTGTGAGGAAGTACATTATGGTGAATTATATATTTATTACCAATGAACAAGGCACATATTCTTACTAAAGATTTTTACATAAGATTCCATCTCTTCCAATAAGATTAGGTAAATTCAAGTACACATTCCTTGAACATCAGAGAGAGATTGGGCGTATGGGTACTACTATGCGCTGCTGCCATTATAATCGAAAATTACCTTTATTGCAATCGCCATTCTACAAACCATGATTCGGGAGTGCAGTTGTAAGGAAAAAACTCCCTCACCGGTCTGATTTTCAAAGGCCTAGTGTCGATCCAACCAATCAGCACTTTTGTTATTGTCTCGCGAGAGCCAATCAACGCACAGAGGAATACTCGGTAATTCACTGAACACACGTGAGTGCTCTGTAAATAAGCTACTTTATCGCTATTATCGTCGGTATTATTCATCATTGAGTGATAACATCGGCAGTTTAATGTGTTTAGATAAGGTAGATTCTACAGAAATGTTCGTTGTGACCGGTCCGTCCCTGGAAAGTGTGGAAAACAGGAAAAAGGAAACGATCTCTGTTTCGGTAACTTCCATGGTAAACGTCAAGTTGTTCTCGGTGGTATTTCGTGGTCAGATGATGGTGGCTACGATGATTATGAGTCTTTCTGGTATAGATAATGGTGTTGGTATTGAGCGACACGGCGTAAGAATAGGTGAAGATAAAGAAGAAAACAGTGATATTAAAGAGGAGGAAATAAAAGAAAAAAGTGAAACTACCAGAGAAACAATTCGCATTATTATCACGATTTAGGATGGTGACATAACTGATTGACGAGTGGGAGTATCTATATGACAGTGAAAGCGATAGTACTAGCATTGAATTATGTTACTAGCATCCCTACAAATGTGGTGGAGAGCTTTCTCCCATCAGTTTTGAAGTTAGTACTGGTGCCAGTGCCACCGTTATAGCACGACACCCAGGGCAACAGGATTGCTAAGAGACTGAAGAACCTTGAGTTTTGCTACCCAAACTATGTTAAAAAGACTGATTAAAATAACAGCTGTTCCACCAAGGTCCGTTCCCTCTGTAACCGCAAGAACGAGTGTTTTTCCAAACTTGGGAATGCTGTCTTCAATGTATATTGATCAACAGAGGAGTGTAACATGCAGACAGCATACTTTCAAAGAGGCAGTCCATCCAGAGGAAGTGACCTGAGGCCGGAGAAAGCAAGAAGTGGACTTTTAGCCACTGCAAGTCTACCGTTCTCTTAATTCAAGTAGTAACCGCTGTCAGAACCCAAGTTGCTATAGAAAAGTTGTCAGAGGGAGGAACGACGATAAAGGACCTGAGGGACAGGAATCCCAACGCCAGGAAAATAACAGTTCGTCCATGAACACATACAATTGTTCCAGGCACTATGCTCATAAACGCACCCCCATTGTCAATGTTTGGAGTGTCACTTCAGCATCTGGGCACTGCTCGAAAAATGCCTTGATTGGTTATATGTCAGCCAGCCTTGTACCGTGGTGGGTTAAAACTTATCAAAACAATTTTCAGTTGCCATTACAATATCAGTTTTCCTCTTGTGAATTAGGATGTCAGCAACACCTGAAAACAGCTCTCTTCTACTCGGGCTGGAACAGCTGGCTCTCACAATGAACAGCAACTTAAGGCACAGAGCGAAAAAATATCGTCGTGGGCTTCCAGCGCTAAGAAGGTTGTCAAACTGTAATGACGACTGAGTCTGTGTGCCACGCCCTCATCTCTCTGCCAGTGTACTACTTTAAGCGAAAGCTGTGACAAGTCTTTTCAACACTGTCCGCCCTGTTCATGGGCCCAGCTGTCTGTACGCTAATGGAACTGAACTCTCCAGAGAAATAATAAGCAAGACAAGCCCTAAACTTTTGGTGAGTAAAACTATTTTTTGCCACGATCCATCTTTTTTCATTGTTTAATGATTATTTGTGGGAAAAAGCTGCGTTACATCTATCAATAATCATCATTATATTTACCACTGTTAGGAACACTAAGTCTATTCATTTTCTATTGGATGGATGTGACAATATTTTCGGGAGATTTTCGTGTTTAGAATTTTTTTTATAACCCTTGGGTTTGCTTGGAGTATTTCGGACATACCCCATGTTTACTAATGTTTAATAATGTGTCAAATGCTATTAACTGCTTGCAAGTTTGTTTGCATTAATCACCAGTATCTTCTTCACTATATCATTCATATGTTTGTTAGGATTGTTTTTTAACATAACCCATGTCTATTAAATTTATTAATTGTGTAAGTATTTATGCTTGGTAAATTTTTCAACATTACTCCCAGTTATCCTCGTCATTAATTTGTATTTACAAGCTTGCTATCCCATTTTTTCAATTATGTTAGCTGGTGTTTGTGACAATTTTAATTTTGTGAGTACTAAGATTTTTAATCGTTATTAACTTCATCATTATAAAAATTTCGTCATTCACAAGCTTGTTGTGATTGTTATTATCATACTCCATGTCATGTTTATTAATATGAATTGCTATGTGTTTTCTGCGTGGGACAACAATTTTAGGATTCTTTTGGTGTATTCTATAAAAAAATTAAAAAATGAAAAGTTGGTGGGGTTGGGGTGTTAGAAGCGATTTTTTTAACCATTACCTTGCACAAATGAAACATAACGTGGGATTACAATAAGAGAAAAGTATTCAAGTAATCTCATAGCATAAAAGCTTAATGAACTACATTTTAGTGTTTAAACTAGGGATCTGCAGGTTAAAAAAGTGTACATCTCAAAAACTCATAGAATTTTATTTGAAAACTGTTACATAGCATAATTCCCATACAAATTTAAATATATATTATATATATATATATATATATATATATATATATATATATATATATATATATATATATATATATATATATATGAAAACAGAGCAAAGAAACGGGGCGTGACAAAATCGTAATGAGGGTCACTTGTTTAAACTAGGGATCTGCAGGTTAAAAAAGTGTACATCTCAAAAACTCATAGAATTTTATTTGAAAACTGTTACATATTCCATATTCCCATACATTATATATATATATATATATATATATATATATATATATATATATATATATATATATATATGAAACAGAGCAAAGAAACGGGGCGTGACAAAATCGTAATGAGGGTCACTTGTTTTCCGGACTCCTGGTATTCTACTCTAATTTCAATTATGTCTCTACATTAGAAAGAAAAATCCTTTTATATCATTCAAACAAAATCCACAAATCAGCCGTTCAGACAGAATGAGGGGCAAAAGTTCAGTCCTTCAGTCATCAGTCAGTTGGAGAATTCGTTGTTCTATTTCACAAATGAAATGAAATGACTCTTAGTTCATCAAAAACACTCTAACAACAAAACGAAGCAAAAACTTTAATGTTTTCATTGGATATGTCACTTGGAAATTTATTCGGGTTCTTTGATGAATTCCAGCGGTAAACATATTCAGTATGGAGTCTTAGCAATTCATTTCAAAATATGTTTTGTTTCGGAATTCTATCTGTGAGTTTAATATACTCTGATTCGCAGCTAGGATTTTATGAAAGATATTCATTATATTCATGACAGTGGTTTTAAATCATATTAATGGATCCCTCAAATAACCCCATATTCAGAATTCATGTTTCTGTTGGAGTTTATCGTCTTCCACTCTCTCAGTTCATTTTTTTTTCATGTTTTTTTGAAGCAGTAGTATAGCATCTTGTTTACAAAGACTTGCAAAAATAATCCAATTTTGTATTTAATTAACGTCAGGAGTTTAATAAAAATTAATTTGATAGAAATAGCTACTTTAATTATGGATTCCTTAAATGGCTGCGATGTTAGTAATCCCAAGTCTGAATTGCAGTTTGAAAGGGAAGAGACAAGAATTTTCAATAAAGTTGACTAACAGTATCTACCACAGGAACCTTGAGATGGCTCTTGATGAGTAGCTTCATTAATGTGTTCGATTTGTGTGAGCGTTGTATCTTGGCTACTTTTATTTTAAAATCTACAACAACTATTCTATATCTCACTTTAGAAAATTTATTGGGTTGTTGCCTTTGCTGTAATGACAATATAAATCCGACAATTAACCACTATTGTTGACATCCTATGAATGATGTGTCATGTGGCCTTCTTCTCCGAAGTTTCTGGTTATGGCCGTAGTCTGCTTTCTTTACTATTTTATTGCAAGATTGTCAGTTTTTTTTTTTTTTTTTTTTTTTTTTTTTTTTTTTTTTTTTTTTTAAGCTGACTGTCCTTGTCATCATGGTTCTGTTCTCTCCCCTACCATTTTCTTCTCTTTCCAGGCAGGAATTTCCTTCGATTCGGTTTTGTTTCCTTATCCGTAATTAAGGTGAATTGTCTACCTATTGAAAACAACTTTCTCTTTGTTTTCTTTGCTAGTTCATGGTAAAGAAATCCTGGACACTGGCAGAGAGAGGAGATCCTCAAACTTAATTGGACCTCCCTGGGCAAGGCATCCTCAAACCTAGCAGGTGCTCCCTAGTAAATGACGTTTAACCAGGGTATGCTGTCCTGGATGAAACATCCCTAGAGCTAGCTGACACTCCCTGAACATCCCTCTAGACCTAGTTGGCCATTCTCCCTGAACTTCCCTAGTTGGCACTCCATGGTTGAAACATCTAAGCTAGCAGGAGCTACAACTTGAAAAAGAGAAAAATGACGAGGGAAACACTAACGGATTAATACTTATGATCAAAACGAAAATCAAAGAAAAATTCACCAGTTGTGTTGTTTACTGGAGTTGATGACAAAACAAGGAGTGGAAAAAAGAACAAAATAATCACATCGCAATACTTAAGAAAAAAATACCTAAATCTTTGAAAAAGTGTCTTTACATAAATCTGGTGGATGCGACAAACCATTATCTATGCATCTAGCAATGCACACACACACACACACTCATGTGTTAATGCAAGTGTGAGTGCATGTTAACAGTAATCCTTGGGCATTTGAGTTATAAACAACTGGCAATGCTTGATCCACTCTTCTACAGAAGGGAGCTAAGATACGAAGAAGATATGCAAATTCATAAGATGGATGTCTTAAGCTGGACTAGATCGGCTGGAGCTAGGTGCAATCAGTAACCTTCTTTGGGGGACTTTAAATTTCCATCTGCTAAAGCGACAGGCTATAGTGCTGTAGCTGCTCACCTATATTAAGAAATGAAGGATACTAAATTCACTCCTTTCATACCCCGCAAGCAATGAGTGAGCACACTTAACCTGAAACATCAATGGCCGCAGAGGAAGTATTCTTCGCCCTACTACATTACTGCCAGGAAAAATGGCATGAAATAGATCTAATAGTATCGTCCATCCTTGGGGGTTTGAACACTCGACCACTGAAGTAACAACCAATGGTTTATTCAGGAAACCACAGGAGAGAAACCTCATATGCTGCGTCGGCCTGGGACTTCACTGGTTGCTGGTTCAGATCCCTGAAGAGGGTTATATATATATATATATATATATATATATATATATATATATATATATATATATATATATATATATATATATATATACAGTGAGCGTATTGACTCTGGTACTATTGTCCTTAAGTGCAAAAGATGTTCAAGATAATGAAAGTAAAGTTGAAGCTTTCTTTATTATGCATGCTCACGCAAATAGGTTAACGCGCATGTACATATGTCTTTAAATTTTGCTATGTAGCACAGGGGGAAATTAAAATATCTCACCATTTTGCATTTGCAAGAGTGTCATATTATACAACTGCGATCCCAGCATTCCGTTCATAGAAATACCTCCTGGATGTCATACCGTGGAGACTAATCTCAAATGGCAAATGTTTTAATCTCATCACCTTAAGCATACAAGTATACATGACGTATTCTTTACACTCAGTAAGTTTCATAACTTTCCAATATTGAATTCAGGATAACATATTTATTAGCTTTTTTTTATTATTTTTAGTTGATCGTGGTTACCTTCTTCACATTTTTATCGAGTAAATAACAAAAAAAAATAGTTTTTAATGGAAATCTTACTAAGGTTATTAACACAACTGTATTCCAATTATTTGCCTCTCTAGCTGTTTATGTGTATTGATTTTAATTGTATGTTTGCGAATTTATTAATGTGTTTGATATGTAATATTTCGACCATTAAATGATTACGAAGGCACAATAATTTTACAAAAGGACTGGAGTAGAAGATGAATGACCTATGTGGTGATAAAGGGAATTGTCCTGGTTTTTGTGATGAGAACAATAGCATAATGGGAATAATATATGGGCAAAATGACAGTATTTAGAATTCTGGGGAGAAAGAACACGAAGAAAGGAAAATTTCTTAAGTGGTTAAAGTTTTGGGAAGAAAAGATTGGCTTCTCCATATTATGGAGATTGGAATAATAGCCAAGTAGAGTGGAAGTTTTGTTCAAGTTGCCCATCCTTGATTTGGTTATATAAGGGAAGATCACATGTATTCACAATAGTGACTGAAACATCACCACATAGAAACATTGAACTTATTTTGTATAAACAAGGCATTCACGAATGTTTTCATATATAGTTACTGGAATGAGGTATTTTTAAAGCAGTTGCACAAAGGTAGTTCCACAAGATTTATGACAGCTCAGTAACATTAATGGTAAGAACAGCAGAATTAATCAGGTCCCCAAAGATCATCCCAAGACGTTTGAGCGATATATTTTTCCTGTTATTAAATTTAAAGTGAAACATTATTGGAATAGTAGGCTGTGGGGAGCGATCGCCATTACACTATATCTAACATGAGTACTCTTATTTAAGGGGGCTGGGTCGCACCAAGGCCCATTTTAAGTGTGTCTGGGACCACACAATAGATATTCTCAAATATTAAATGTACCACAGGGTTTTCCAAAGCTTTGAATTCCGGTTACCTTTTCAATTGAGGGTACCTTTATATACGCCTTTTCTACGCATATGTATATGCACTAGCTGACTGGTCCATGCAACGTAAAAACACCATACAAACACAAAAAACTAGCTGACCAACCCGGCCCTGCCTGGGAAAACTTTGGAGGACTCAGAAAAATCTTCATGTACCTCGTTGTGCTAACTGTCCATTTTATCCAGAAATTACTATACTGGCTGTCCCCTTTATCCACAAATTACTGTATTAACTGACCATTTTATACAAATAGCACTGTTATGACTATCCCATTTATCGATATATTGCTGGCGTAACTGTCCCTTTTATCCAGGTATTACTGTGGTGACTGTCCTTTTTGTCCAAATATTACAGTAGTGACTGTCAATTTATCAAGGCATTAAAAAGATGATGACTGTCCCATTTCTGCAGGTAATTACTGTGGTGACTGTCCCTTCTATCCCAGTATGACTGCAATGTCTGCCCAGCTTATCCGGGTATTATCAAGAATTACTGTACTGACTGTCCCTTTTTATCAGCGTATTACTATGGTGACTGTCCATTATATCCAAGAACATTACTTATCCACATAAGTCACACAGTGGGAAGTGGGAAGGAGGATGGGGGATGGGGAAAGGGAAGGGTGTATTGGTTTGAAACCTACCCCATTGTCTAAGTTGGGTCAAATGATGCCCATGTGCCAGATTTTGTATAAATCAGTTCAGCTGTTCGGATTTCTGTCGAGCAGAAACATTTGGGCAAACATACACATTCACGTTTATATATATATATAATAATATATATATATATATATATATATATATATATATATATTATATTGTATATATTTATTTATATTTTCATATATAATTTAATATTTTCATATTTTTCATGTTTGGAAGATTGCAATTGAAGCGCGTGGCTTTCGGCTTAGTCGATGATACTGATGCATATTTCTAATAATAATAATAATAAAGATAATGATAAATTCCCAATTTTCTCCTACTTTTTAATATAAGCATTTCCACGTAATCGCTGAAAATAAGGTAGAAACTCTAACCTTTCCAGGTGAGACTTGAACCCACACACGTAAGGTTAAAGTGGCGTTGCAGTAAACTACAACATCACTTAACATTATTTATAAGAGGACGGAACTACTAAATTCATTCAGTATTAATATTTGTTAATAATGATAGTAATATTAACATTTCCATGATAACTTCTAATTCTTTTTCATTTTTGAGTAAATATAACAAGAATTTTTAAAGAAGTCATTTCCACTGGCTAAGTGCATTAACTTTCTCTTATTATTTGATTTCAGTTTTTAAAGATCTAGTGCCATATCTCATGAAAAATCAGTCACAGACTTTTGAAGGCATCATACTGTAGAAAAAACGTTTTAAAACAAAATAACAATAATTCTCTCCTCAATTTCGGTGAACGGGACGAGATGCTTCATGGTACATTGTATCTTACTTGTGAGGTGACTCAAGCCCCATTGAAGGGTTTCCTCTTATGGCGTAGCACCCAATACCTTGGCAAGGTTCTGTTCTTCGTCTTGCTCTTAAAATGATGATGTCATGGTTATCAGCGGTGCTGAGTGTCAGCCTGCTCTTGTGTTTCTTTCGTTTTTTTTTTTATTTTTTTTCTAAGTGGATTTGGTGACACTTGGTTATGCGGGAGATGTCAAATATATCGTGAACTTGCGTCTGGGTTACGTGAGATCTTGAAGGTTGTGCTTTTTCCATTTATACATCATGAAGAATTTATATATGTTATATCTCAGGGAGATGGATCATTATAAACGCGTTTATTTCAACCGTTAATTCGGTTAATTTTTCTTTGCATTTGAATGTGATTACAAGATTAAAACCAACGGAGCTCACAAAAGTTTCAATTCTCCAATCATCACGAGGAAATTTGACCATATTTCATAAATGTTATTATATAGTATTTCGTTCGCCTATTTCTCGCGATAACGAAAGCGTCCTCTTAGAAAAAGAATCGTGAAGACCAACACTAATTAGAAGAGTCCTCGAAGAAAATGTACAGGTTCTTGAAGGGAAGTTGTCGCTCTCCACTTTGAGTAATGATCTCCATCCGCCAACACATGTTTTGTTTATAGTTTTACAACAGGGCAGGGAACTTTGGCTATCCCCTTGAAACTTACCATCAGCAGCCCCCAACACCGCGACTCTCTCTCTCTCTCTCTCTCTCTCTCTCTCTCTCTCTGTGATCAGTGGTGCCCATAGGACTTTTCATTAGTATTTTGCTTTCATGACAAAGATACAAGTAATTTTTTTTACACTTTAGTATTCCCAGAAAACAAAACAATTGGAAGTTATCAAAAGATCACGAACTCGTGGACACTCACATACACATCCACACATTATATGTTAAATTTATTTAAATTATATATATATATATATATATATATATATATATGATGTGTGTGTATGTATATATATATATATATATATATATATATATATATATATATATATATATATATATATATATATATATTTATATATATATAATTATATATATATATATAAAATGTACGTATGTATCATAGTTTTGATTTTTAGAAACCGTTTGATTCTGTTTGCTTCATAACTGAAACGTATCCGCTTTGGTAAATCACACATCCGCGAATGGCAAAGTTACATTTAATTGTACATGTTTCTGTGTCGAATTTTGCCGCCGAAACTATTTTAACAGTGTTAACAGTGTCAATACTGTTGGATATGAACGTACAGCTGAGTTGGTTTCCTTCCCCGTATGGGATATTGTATACAATGTTCAAATCAGGTTCTGAAATTATTTCGAAATGTAACATACTTTCTAACGTGGAATACTGACAATAACCTTCAAGAATTACTTCATTCTCACTTCATGCTGGAGGCCCTTAAATTGTATAACGTTCATCAATAATTTTCGGAGCCTGATTCTACTTTCTTACGGATAAAGTCTTGGACAATACTATCATTTATACTTAGGAGCAGCTTCGTCCTTCGTCATTTCACTTTGTTTTTGCGAGCAGGCCTCTGCCACATTTAATTTTCAACACACAGGTTCTCTCCCTCAACAGTTTTCTTCCGTTCTTCAATATAGAGCAGCATTTTCCTTTAATTTAAAATTTAATTTCACTTTTTCTTTCTTGCCGGACACTTTATGCATAGGATTGTTCAGATGGAGTTTGAGGACAGTGGAATCCATAGGATATTTTGGTCTCTGTGACTGCCACAAGGTCTGTGCTCTACCCTGGCAGTGCTTCTACACAAGGGAATGAGAATTCCTCGAAGAGTCTTCTTAGACTATTTTCCACATTCATATTAAGGATATATAACGTTTTCCCCCGTTGAGTAGTATCCTTTTCATTTATTCTTACGAATAACTTGAGGAGAAATTGTTATTGTGGAAAGTGAAATATTTGATGATAATATATTTCTGGTTCGAGAAAATTAATTGCAATTAAAATTATCACCAAAAGAAATATTATCAATGGTATCTAGTAGAAAAAGAACTTAGTGGATGGAAAGTTAGGTTCTCTGTTGATCTCTGTTGAGAGAGAGAGAGAGAGAGAGAGAGAGAGAGACACTCGGTTAATTAAGCTATTGATTGAAATTGCTGACTTTGCAATAGTTGTGTGCGGTAATATAAGACGTTTTGCACCGTATCTCTGATCAACCTGTTCATTACTAAGCCTAACCCGGCCCGCCGCCCCCACCCCCTCCCCCCCACTCCACCCCCAAAAAAAACAGCCTAAAAACCCCAAAAACGCCGGCCCCCCCCAAAAAACCCCCCCAACCCCCCTCCCCCCCCCCCAAAAAAAAAATTAACCCCCCAAAAAAAAACAGCTAAGTGTAGTTTTAGTTATAAGTAGTAATTCTATTTTTTTAACAAATCGGGGCTAGTCCATGTGGTAGGAATTGAAACAGTGTCCTAACCTTGACAGAATAAGATCCAGGATTCGGTACGGGGATGACTGTCAGTTTTCGGAACATTGTGCTGTATAAACACCCTGAAGAAAACGGTTCGTGAACAAGTCTCGATGCTTTGATAGAGTTTGCTTCAGCTTATAGATAAACCTCGTCATTCGTTTTTAATTTCGGAATAACAGTACCCTATATATGAGATCCCGGCATCTTTTAATCTCGTCTTACGACTCTGCAATAATACTGTTATTCCTCAGACTGAAGTATAATTAAGGAATCACGCTCATGGTTGCCATCATTTCGAATTTTGATACAGACTAGTTGCATGATTATCTGTCCAATATTATTTTTCCCAACGTTAGAAACATAATAACTGACCTTTCGGTAACGCAGAAGCGTTTTTTTCACCAACGAACATTGAAATAAATACGCTATATTTTATCAGAAATCATTGTTTTTTTACTTGTTAAAATGGACATTATCTATATTTTACATTCTCATTTTAATAGATAAATCATAAATATCCTATCCTAGAATTCCTACATCTTTAACTCAACGCGAAAAACCTTTCTCAGACCGTTTTAGGCTTTTCCATAGACCTTTTCTAATCCCCCAACAAGAAAAACAACAAAAACAACAAAGTAGTTTGTAGGCTTACTCCCCGAGTAAGCGACAAGCAACGCAAGCGGCAACAAATGCTTGAAGTCAAGAAAGGATTGGAGGCATTAACAGGGTAACAATTTGCGAGTGTTGCTTGTTATACAAGATTTACCTTGCAGAATATTTGTATCCTTAAAAATCCCTAATAAAAATTTTAACAGCAGCTTGACTGCTATATTACTTGAAGACGCTAAAATTCACCGAGTCAAAGGAAGGCACTCGAATGAAAAGCTGGCCCCGGGTCTTCTAATTACTTTTTTGATGCGATATCAAGCTCATACGGGCTATTTCTCGAGGAGCCCTTCAAGTGCCGAAGTGAAAACGGGCCACAAAAAGAAGAAGAAGAAGAAGAAGAGAAGAAGAAGAAAGACAGCATCCCATTTACAGAGAAAGGAGGGTCAGTGTTTACATTGGACGATTTTATTGCTCGTGTAAGGAGCCCTTGACGCCTGAGGGATGGCCCTCCACCATTGTCTGTATGTCTGTATGTCCCTTCCTCGTCCTGGCCCTCCTGCCTCGATGAGTGCGCAGCTTGAACTGTGGTGATGATGGCTTTGCAAATTTGTTCATCGTAGCAGCAGTTTCCCTGCTCGTTCATTGTCGCCAGGGAAGGATTCCGAGGACAGGAGGCGTAGTATATACGCGAACGGCGTTAAAGCTATTGTGCCTAATGAAGAACAAGTACAGGGCCTAAAGTTATCTTTATTTGCTGATATCTTGTAATTAAGCGAGCCATAAGGAAAGGTAAGGCAACATTGCTAAGTAATTTTCCTCATATTCTATGAAAATAAACGGCTAAAGAACCATATTTCTGTGAAAATTAAGTACCAATTTGCACATAGTAGACCTAGCGTCAGAAAAAATGTAAAGTTTTTCTTTGCCGTGAGAAATTATTTTGTATCTGTATCGTTGAAATAGATTAAAAGCAAATAAAAATATCAGTAAAATAGAAAATCGGATGCTATTGTTGAATTGTCGAATTCAAACTTCATATTACAGCTGTCTTGAGCATGATATGTAATATGTTAGTGGAAGCGTTTATGCTTCCTCTTGGCTTGAGAATTATCATCTTCAATAGTAACAAATTTTACATGATTTTAGTGTCAATACCGATAATTATAATAATTTGCTTTCTCATTCTCTTGTGAAACTTTGTCAAGAAATGCTCACAGTTTTTTACTGCCTCCTTATTGCTTTTTATTTTATATTTTTTTGTTTTTTAATTTATTTATTGTTCTATACTGCTTTTTAAGAAACTCTATTAGGAGCATCAAACAATTCATTATTCGATCTGGTTGTCATATATTGGGAATTCGAAGACATCATATATTTTTTATTCCACCCAGTACCTTACCTTACAGACTTACAGATCGTTCGGGTTAGCCCAGGTCCCTCAGTTTGAGGCACTCTAATGTCTACCAGAGAATTGCTAATGCATCTCCGGTATATTATGCATCTTCCAATCTTGGATGGTCTGGTATGCAGCTTAGATATTTGTCGAGCTTATTCTTAAAACACATCTACGCTCACTCCTGATGAGCTGGCAACGCATTGAATAGACGCTGCATTATCGATGCTAGTGCGTAGTGGATTAATGTCCTGTGTGATTTGCTTAGCTTTCCTGGTATAGTTTTGGGCACTATTAATCTACCTCTGCTTGCTCTTTCTGATATTTTTAGCTCCATGATGTTTCCGGTAATTCTTTCTATCTGTTTCCATGCCTGTATTATCATGTAGTTCGCTTCGCTTCTCTTTTCTAGACTATATAATTTTGAAAAATTGTAATCTTTCCCGGTAGTCAAGGTCCTTAACTTCTATTCTAGCTGTAAAGGACCTATGTACACCCAGTTACAAAAGCGGTGTCGCTCCGCCAGGCTGGCTGGTGAGATAATGCCCTTCTGCCTGAAAGTGGCCCACGTTCAAACAGTACCTAGTTAGAATGTTCGAAAGGGAGAAGGGAAAATTACGGTAATCACGCAAAGAAATGCAATATTGAATGAAATAAATATATATAGAGAGAGAGAGCGAGAGAGGGAGAGAGCTTTTTTTTCCTTTTAGTTATTAATCTGATTGATATACTCGAGACCTGCTAAAGAAACATGTTTATCATATATTTTTTTGGAAAAACAATTACTATGAATCTTATCACATCGTATTGTGTTTTCATTGTTTATCACAATTTTTCTAAATAAAAATGCCTTAAATATTGTTGGAACTGACTATTTCATATTAATATTAGTTCAGACGAAAATTACTTTTTTAAATTATCCTATAAGCAGCTGTATTTTCTCTCTCTCTCTCTCTCTCTCTCTCTCTCTCTCAATCTCTCTCTCTCTCTCTCTCTTCTCTCTCTCTCTTCTCTCATTCTGTCCTTCCGTCTTATATCGCCTGGATTGAACTATTTAAATAATGGTGATGTTTGACATGTTATTTGGATGTGGCCATGGGATCACAAAACCGTAAATGGCTACTCTACCAACTTGTGCTAGGCTCTATCTATTTTTTCGCTAGATTAACTGAACTATAATTACCAGTATGACCAATAATACACGAATCTGGTCACAAAGATGTTACACACCAGGTTTGTAGCCGTGGGTTGTATAAGTCATAAAAGTATCAATTTTGCAAGGATATTATTTTATTAATTAATCTATGCTAAGAACACATTACTGGATATGCTAATCTAGTACCACAGGATTTGTATTTATGGCATAACTTAGTTGAGTTACCAGTATTTGAGTGTGATGGGCCACTTGGTTCCACCCCTCACAACCATCTCGGCTACTTTAATTATATTGCATTTCAATTTGCTATATTTCTTATTATATAAGGGAAAATATTTATTATATTATTTCCGGAATTATTTGGTGAAAATAAAATTACTGAAATGAAATGTAGTGGAAATGTGTGCATTGGTGCATTAACATAATGATGGTTAGGTATAAAAGTATAGTAGACCAGGTCAAATCGGCCATGTCTTAACTACCTCATCCCCCACCCACCGCCATCTTACCCCCAACCCCTCCCTCCGGCTCACGCTTGCTCACTCATTCCGCCTCTATTCGTGGCTTCAGCGGCTAATATCCATCACACCTTGTTGGTGTTCCCCCTCTAAGCTATTCAAGAAACCCACAACTTTCGATACCTGCTGTTCATTAGTCTTTTACATAGCCATGTTTTTTATTTTGTGTAATAAAATAATTGTAACATTTGGAAAACATCCATCAGAACAATCTCATAATAACTGTAAGACGACATTGTAATCCCGAACATGAGGGGGTGCGGAGATAGAAGGATATTTATAACAAGGACGGGGTTAAAGGTGATGGGGACAGGTGACATTGGGTGACCTTAATTTAAGTCTTGACGGGTTCGCTTATCAACAATATTATACTTAATTAAATTATTATGAAATTATTATTACATAAATTATTATTACATAAACGTTAGTCTACAAATCAATTAGTTCCACTATATAAAACCTAGAGAATTTTAAGCCCTCAGGGAAAAAGGAATTAATGCAATAAAATAATTATTGCAATTATCACCAATCATAAAATAGTAGTAACAACAGCTCTTCAATCTTACACCCTGGGACTTGAAACTGATGTTGTATGAACCACATGGCACCGTGAGACGTGGGAGATGCACACAACCTCCACGGTCTCCTATTCTGCAATTAAGAACGCACTGTAATGCTCGATTTAAAAGCACAATTAATGTGACTGGGACTTATTTAAGACAGCGAGGGTAAGTAACTGTTATGAGATAGCAAAATGAATTAATACTTATGGCACGAGTCACAAATATTTTCCATTTCACTTATTCTCTGAAGGAGATGCAATGGGAGATTGAGTTTATACGAGGCGGCAGAAATAAAGTAAGAGGACTGTGCATTGAAACAAAATCAACGGTACCTGGTCCTTACATGATCGGA